>NC_140997.1:177732534-177973879 GCF_052327205.1 Somniosus microcephalus | reverse complement strand
AAAGGATGGCGGCGAGCGCGCGGGCCGCTTGTTGAGCGGGACGGGAGGTGCGTAGGTCGGGCGTGGCTGGGCAACAGAGGCCCAGGCTTCGAGGCCTGCCTGCAAAAACGGTGAAAGGTAGGAAAATTATAGAGGTTAGAGAAGAGATTTACAAATTAATTAACTTTTTTAAAAAACAATGTGTGTTTTAAAAGCAACTTTTTTTTTGCTGGAAAGCTAGATTTGAAAAGAAACACGCAGAAAGTGGGAAAAAGAAATGAAGAGTTTCGAATCAAGATGGCGGCCACTCACCTCAACTCAGAAGCATTAGGCCCGCCCCACACACGCACCGATTGGTCAACCGTCAGGTCACTGAACTGTAGGATTGGTCAATCGTCACGTCACTCGACTCTAGGATGGCCCGCCCGCACACGCAATGAACCCGCCCCCGTGACGCAACGATTGGTCGACCGCCGGGTCGCTCGACTGTACGATTGGTCAACCTTCACGTCACTCGATGCTAATGAGCGGATAATGAGCGGAATTTTGAACGTTTTTTGGATACCGTCGGCACAATTTTTGTCCGACCAAAAAGTAAATACGCCTATGAGAGTTCCCTAATGATAAGCTTTCTTTTGATATAATATATGTGTAGGTACGCTCTGTAACTTTGGATTGTATAGCTGGACAGACAGAGAGAGAGAGACAGAGAGAGAGAGACAGAGAGAGAGAGACAGAGAGAGAGAGAGACACAGAGAGAGAGAGAGACAGACTGTTTTATATATATAGATTAAGGGCAAGAGGATAACCAGGGAAAGAGTATTAGAGACCAAAGTGGCAATCTGTGTGTAGAGCCGAAAGATGTGGGTGAGGTTTTAAATGAATATTTTGCATCTGTGTTCACTATGGAGAAGGACGATGTAGGCATAGAAATCAGGCAGGGGGATTGTGATATACTTGAACAAATTAGTATTGAGAGGGAGGAGGTACTAGTGGTTTTACAAGGCTTAAAAGTGGATAAATCCCCAGGCCCAGACGAGATGTATCCCAGGCTGTGTGAGGCAAGGGAGGAGATTGCAGGGGCTCTGACACAAATTTTCAGAACCTCTCTGGCCACAGGAGAGGTGCCAGTGGACTGGAGGACAGCTAACGTAGTACCATTATTCAAGAAGGGTAGTAGGAATAAACCAGGGAATTACAGGTCAGTGAGCCTAACATCAGTGGTAGGGAAATTATTGGAAAAAATTCTGAGGGACAGAATTAGTCTCCACTTGGAAAGGCAAGGATTAATCAAGGATAGTCAGCATGGCTTTATCAGGGGAAGATCATGTCTAACCAATTTGATTGAATTTTTTCAAGGGGGTGACTAGGTGTGTGGATGAGGGTAGTGCAGTTGATGTAGTCTACATGGACTCCAGTAAGTCTTTTGACAAAGTCCTGCATGGAAGACTGGTCAAGAAGGTAAGAGCCCATGGGATCCAGGGCAATTTGGCACATTGGATCCAAAATTGGCTTAGTGGCAGGAGGCAGAGGGTGATGGTTGAAGGTTGTTTTTGTGACTGGAAGCCTGTGTCCAGTGGTGTACCGCTGGGATCGGTGCTGGGTCCTTTGCTGTTTGTAGTGTACATTAATGATTTAGATATGAATGTAGGAGGTATGATCAGTAAGTTCGCAGATGACACAAAAATTGGTGGAGTGGTAAATAGCGAGGAGGGAAGCCTCAGGCTACAGGACAATATAGACGGGTTGGACAGATGGGCAGAACAGTGGCAAATGGAATTTAACCCTGAAAAAAGTGTGAGGTGATGCATTTTGGGAGGACTAACAAGGCAAGGGAATAAACAATGAATGGTAGGATCCTAGGAAAGACAGAGGATCAGAGGGACCTTGGTGTGCATGTACATAGATCCCTGAAGGCAGCAGGACAGGTAGATAAGGTGGTTAAAAAAGGCACATGGGATACTTATACTCTATGCCTTGTCTAATGAAGGCAAGAGCAGGGAGGTTATGGTGGAGCTGTACAAAACACTAGTTAGGCCACAGCTGGAATACTGTGTGCAGTTCTGGTCACCACACTATAGGAGGGATGTGATTGCATTGGAGAGGGTGCAGAGGTGATTCACCAGGATGTTACCTGGGCTGGAGCGCTTCAGCTATGAAGAGAGACTGGACAGGCTGGGGTTGTTTTCCTTGGAGCAGAGAAGGCTGAGGGGGGGACCTGATTGAGGTGTACAAAATTATGAGGGGCATAGATAGGGTAGATAGAGAGGAACGTTTCCCCTTAGAGGAGGGGGTCAATAACCAGGGGGCATAGTTTCAAGGTAAGGGACAGGAGGTTTAAAGGGGATTTGAGGAAAAACGTTTTCACCCAGAGGGTGTTTGGAATCTGGAACTCACTGCCTGAAAAGGTGGTAGAAGCAGGAACCCTCAACATTCAAGAAGCATTTAGATGAGCACTTGAAAAGCCATAGCATACAAGGCTACGGACCAAGTGCTGGAAAATGGGATTAGAATAGATAGGGCTTGATGGCCAGCGTGGACACGATGGACCGAAGGGCCTCTTTCTGTGCTGTATAAATCTATGACTCTGTGTTTCTCAACTCCCAGCTTCTGTTCTAATCATTTTATTGTGTATACACTTGATGTAGGTAGAAGTTACAGGTTGAGCGTCCCGAATCCAGCAACCTCGGGACCGAGGCCGAGCCGGTTTTTGTGTTTTTCCGGACTTCCGCACATGTTTCTGATGTCCGAAGTCCGGAAATATCGCAATCTGGGCTCGGGCGTTTCCGGACTTAGGACATCAGAAACACGTTCAGAGTCCGGAAATGCCTGGGCCCAGGTTGCGGTTTGACAGGATGTCGGATTCTGGAACATTTTACAGATTCCGGACAACCCTGCCACCAATCATCCCGGAGTCCGGAACTCCAGATTTTGGACGCTCAACCTCTACCAAGTTTGAGGTTTCCACTGGAGCCAAAAGGAACAGCGATTTTCCCACATTGCCAACTTAAGTATACATTATAGTATTTCCTTACTGTAATATTGTTGTACAAATAGGTAGGATTTGCAGCACCGAAATGGGCCTAACCAAAGTCACAAATGACATTCTCTGTGACTATGACCATGGTACATTATGCCTCCTCATCCTCCTCAACCTCTCTGCAGCCTTTGATATGATTGACTACACCATTCTCCTCTAACTCCTCCACTTGTCCAGCTCAGTGGTACTGCCCTCACTTGGTTCCACTCATACCTACCCAAACATAGCCAGCGCATCTCCAGTAATAGCTTCTCTTCCAGCCATTGCTCTGGTACCTCCGGAGCCCCCTAAGGATCTCTACTTTACTCCTCCTCTTCTTCATTCTCATCCACATGCTCATCCTCACTCGTCTATAGACATGGGGTCAGCTTCCACATTTATGGTGATGACACCGAGCTCTACCACTCCACCAACTCGCTCAACACACCCACCGCCTCAGTCAAACTGCTTGTCAACATCAGTCTCCTACTATTTCCTCCAGCTAAACATTGGGAAGACTGAAGCCATGATTTTGGGCCTCAGCACAAAATCCATTCCCTTGCCAATGATTGCACACCCCCTCCCCGGCCAATATCTTAGGTGGGAGCAGAATGTTTGCAACTTAGACCTCGAGCTGAGCTGCCAACCTATATGCTCTCCATCACAAAAACTGCCTACTTTCGCCTCTGTAACATCTCCAGTCTCCACCCTTCAGCTCATCCATGCTTTGGTCACCTCCAGACTCAACTATTCCAATCCTCTCCCATTCTCTACCTTCTGTAAACATTTGCTCATCCAAAAGTCTGTCAGCCTTATTCTATTCCGCAGCAAGTCACGTTCTCCTATCCTTACATTGAGTCCCGGTCCCCCATGCCACAAATTTTAAGTTCTCATACTCGTGTTCAAATTCCTTCATGACATCAACCCTCCACTCACCTTCTGTAACCTCCTCCAGCCCTTCAGCTCCCCCCTCCCCACAAACCCTTGCCCTCCACCCCGCCCCAACCCCGCCCCCTGCTCTCCAGACTCTCCACTTCTTGACTCTGGCTTCTTGTGCCTCCCCTCCTCCCTTTGCCCCAGAATTGGTGGCCATGCCTTCATCTGCCTGGGCCCCACGATCTGGAATTCCCATCCTAAACCCTTCTGCTTCTCCATTTCGTTCTTCTCCTTTAAGACCCTCCTTAAAACCCATTGCTTTGACCAAGTTTTTGGTAAACCATCCTAATATCTCCTTCTTTGGCTCAGCAACTATTTAATTTTGATTACACATCTGTGAACCATCTTGGGATTTTCTACATTAAAGGCACTATATAAGTTGTTATTTTTTGCCTCCTCAATTGCACAAAACACGTTGCATTAGTAGGGTAACATTTCCGCATCTATGACAGGCTCTTAATCACAGCCACAACTGTTAATTCACTGTAATATATATAATTAATTAAAACTTTGCAGAAAAAAAACTCACTCCAAAACTACTAGTTGACCAACAAAAATAGATCAAGAACATATTTCAACTGCATGTCATTGTACATTATCTTGGGAAGTGACAGAAACCTGCAGTGTTTACTGAAACTACTTTCCAGTTTATAACCACATCACCCATGAGATTAGAAAGAGAATAAAACACTATAACTGAACTCTTCTAGCAATGATAATCATAAATCAAATAAAAAAAGAAAAACATTAATATTTCTGTAATACTATTACATTCCCCCATTTTATATTTATCAGCATTACAAAGTACATCAAGTATGTTGTACATTTGCTGCTAGTACTTAATTATTCTTATAGAAGTCACACAACAGCAACTTCTTGCATCATTTCAGTGGCACATGTGAAATATTGTTTGTTTTACATGCTTTGGGTACCAATTTCTTTTTGTTAAAAATGTACTACTGATTATAAATTTAATAAGAGGAAAGTCAAGGAAATAAATCAAAGAATTAAAACTTCACAGCCTCTGCCGCTTCCCTCCATTCCCCTAGCCCACCGGGCCAAACTTCCCATAAGGCTCCTCCCTGCCCTAGCCCCAAACTCGCATCTTTCTCCAGATTCTCTCCTATTTGCCCTCATGCCCTCTCCGAGCTCATCTTGTTCATGAGAACTACCTCCTGCTCCCCCGACCCTATTCCTACCTAACTGCTGACCACCCAACTTCCCTTCCTGGCTCCCATGTTAGCTGATATTGTTAACAGTTCCCTCTCCTCAGGTACTGCCCCCCTCCCCTTCAAATCTGCTGTCATCACCCCTCTCCTCAAAAAAAAAAATCTCAACCCCTCTGTCCTTGCAAACTACCACCCCATCTCCAACCTCCCTTTACTCTCCAAAGTCCCTGAACATGCTGTCGCCTCCCAAATCCATGGACATCTTTCCCAGAACTTCATGTTTGAACAACTCCAATCAGGTTTCCACCCAGCCACAGTACTGAAATGACCCTTATCAAAGTCACAAATGACATCTTATGTGACTGTGATCATGGTAAACTATCTCTCCTCACCCTCCTCGCCTTGTCTGCAGCATTTGATATGGTTGACCATACCATCCTCTTCCAACGCCTCTCCGCCATCATCCAATTGGATGGGACTGCACTCGCCTGGTTCCATTCTTATCTATCCAGTCGTAGCCAGAGAATCATCTGCAATGGCTTCTCTTCCCGCTCCCGCATCGTTACTTCTGGAGCCCCCAAAGATCTATCCTTGGCCCCCTTCTATTTCTTATCTACATGTTGCCCCTTGGCAACATCATCCAAAAACACGTCAGGTTCCATATATAAGCTGACGACACCCACATCTGCCTCACCAGCACCTCGCTCGACCACCCGACCACCCTCCCACTGTCTCTAATTCATCAAACTGCTTGTCTGACATACAGTACTGAATGAACAGAAATTTCCTCCAACTAAATATTGGGAAGATCAAAGCCATTGTCTTTGATCCCCACCACAAACTCCGCTCCCTAGCCACTGACTCTATCCATCGCCCTGGCAACTGTCTGAGGCTAAACCAGACCGTTCACGACCTTGGTGTCATATCTGATCCAGAGATGAACTTCTGACCACATATCCATTCCATCACCAAGACCGCCTACTTCTACCGCCATAACATCGCCCAACTCCGCCCATGCCTCAGCTCATCTGCTGCTGAAACCCTCACCCAGGCCTTTGTTACCTTTAGACTTGACTATTCCATCGCTCTCCTGGCTGGCCTCCCATCTTTCTCCCTCCATAAATTTGAACTCATCCAAAACTCTGCTGCCCATATCCTAACTCGAACCATCACCCCTGTGCTCACTGACCTACATTGACTACTGGTCCAGCAATGCCTCAATTTTAAAATTCTCATCCTTGTTTTCAAATCGCTCCATGGCCTTGCCCCTACCTATCTCGGTAACCTCAAGTCCTACAACCCTCCAAGATCTCTGCGATCTTCCAATTCTGGCCTCTTGCACATCCTCGATTTTAATCACTCCACCATTGCCAGCCGTGCCTTCAGCTGCCTATGCCCTAATCTCCCTAAACCTCTCCACCTCCTCGCATGTTTCTCCTCCTTTAAGACACTCCTTAAAATCTACCTCTAATGACCAATCTGTCCTAATATATCCTTATGTGGCTCGGTGTCTAATTTTGTTTGATAACGCTTTCGTGAAGTGCCTTGCAGCATTTTACTACGTTAAAGGTGCTTTATAAATATTGTTGTTGTATCTTTGAATAAACAAAAATTATCTTTTTCACCACCCCCAAAAGATATTTTCTCCCCTTCCCTTTATTGGATCTCCCCCATCAAACAGTACCATCCCCAACTGAAAGATGACCTGTTCCAAGTCTCCACCAATATCTTTTTGAAATCATTCATGCTGTGATTGGAAGAGTCATTGGGAGAACACTCCATGTGAGAATGCACTGAGGTTTCATGTGGCTGAGATTTGCAATCAGTTTTAATTTTGAGGTTCATAAATATCATTGTAGTTAAAGTGCACTCAGTAAATCCACTCACCATTGTTAAACAACTAAAAGAAAAGATACATGACAATTAGCAAAGAAAACTGCTAAAATTTAATTAGTAATATTCCCTGGGGACGGACAGTTGAATAAGCTATGAAACCTTGCGTGCTCCAGTATTTAAGTTTGGTGAAGGCCTAAATTAAGATGTTATAGTTATTTGTGTGACAAGCAACCAGATGCAGATGACAGATGGACAGCTCCTTAACTTAAATCCTCTGTGGTAAAAAAGGATGAAAACCACAAGATATAGCTTTTCCAAAACATCTTGAAACATGAATAATCATTCCTCCACAATAATTGTCTAAATATTGTAATACTGTAAAAGGTACAAGAACTTACCAGGACTGCAGAGGACTCTTGTGTTCTCCTTCAGCCATCAGTGCCTTTTTGTTCAATTTACAGTGACCTCCAATTTCACCATCCTGAAGGAAATCCTCCTTGTATCTGTTAAGGCAAGATCTGCATTTTTTCTTTACAGCATTAAAAGGCTATTAATACTGAGGCCTCTACAATATTACCCTACCATTGCTACACATAAAACATAGAACACCAAGGACTTAACTTTTAGTATCCCTTAAGATCTAATTCTTATGAGATCTCAAAAATTGGTACTCCAAAATAAAAACATGTTCTGAAGGGGCCCTTACAATTTGAGGTCTGGTTAAAAAGAAACATACCTTAAGTGGGATCTAAATTTATTGGGGTATACAATATATATGCACAAACATTACATTGAATAATTCTGTAACTTCAACTAGAGTATGCCCTTTGTCTACTGTTCATTCATATTAGATCACTTATTCACATAAGAAGCTCAGGAACCTATAAAGGTTTTGAATTCAAATCCCACCACAGCAAGTTCTGAAACTGAATTAAATTAATTTGGTCAATTGTGAATTGGCACCAGAAATAAATGACCACAAACGCTGTCAGACTGTCATAAAAAACAATTAGTTCATTACTGTCATTCATGGAAGGGAACCTACTCCCTCCGCCCCCCAAACCTGGTCTGGTCTACACATTACTCCAGTCCCACGATGACTCTGAATGCTCTCTAAAGTGGCCTGGCAAGTCACCTAGTTGTAAAAAAAAAAAAATCACTACATTGTAAAAAAAAAACAGAAGGCTCACCAGCATCTTCTCAGGGCAACCAGGGATGAGGGATGGCAATAATTGTGGTCTTGCCAGCATCAGCCATAACTCGAAGATTTTTTTTTAATCTCTTGATGGTGCACATCATCTCCAATGGAAGCAACATTGCCCTCTTTAGAATGCTGGTTTGGCACCAAAGTCAATGTTCCCATCAGCACCAAACTGGCAATATAAATGCCACGCAAGATCTCACTTGGGAAGTAATATCCTTGGAAGAGGGAAATTGACTATGTGTGGAATCCTAGGTGCTAACATGAGGTTAACATTAAATTTCAGGGGACTTTGCATTGCTGGGTAGCAGTTTTGGGGGCCCAATGACACAAAAGTGACAATATAACTCAGGAGTCAAGCCCCAATCTCACTTTTAACTGGTCCACTTGAGCATTTTAAAAATTATTTATTATTTTTATCGTTCAGAGAAAGTGGCAGCTCCCACTGGTGCACTCATAACATTAAAAATCAGGCACCTGGAGAACAGGACCATGCATGTGTCCAAGCACACATACACACAGCTCCTTTGTCACGGACCTTTAGGCACCGATATTTATGGGGAGGCTTTGGGGGTGGCTGAAAGTGACCAAAGAACCTGATGAGACCGGGACGTGGAGGTCTTGCTGAATTTAATAGCACTCCTGTCCCTCCTGGCCCACAAGGAGTGCCATAAAAGGCTATAAAAACCTTCTGGAGCCACCATTTCACTGATGGGTTTCCTGAGCCCTGGGAAACCCGGCCGGCAGTAGTCTAATTTAAATCAGGCTCCCAACTGCACTATGGAAGCTTGATTTAAATATGTTAATGAAGTGTCCCGCCTCTCCAAGATGGGACACTCGCACGGTAAGTTACCCGCCACTGTGAAAATGGTGGCAGGCGCGTACGTGTCAAGTTGGGGTCATATTTTGCATTTTTTTGGGTTTAACTTTCGGTGAAAGACGCCCTTTGGTCTGCCCGAAACTTGCTGGTCTTCCAGAGTAAGGAATTGTCCACAACCGAGTGTTGCAGACTGGCACATTCCAAGGTCCAGGAGTACGTGCTGAGGGACGCACTAAAGGTTGGTGCCACCGCCGCAAAGGCACGATGGGAAGGGCCATAGTCTAAGGCCCTCCCGCCAGTGTACACCGAGGGGCTGGAACCAGTATAAAAAAAAACCTCGGGCCGTATAATGTAAATGCACTTGTAATCTGTTGATATAAAGAGAGTACCATGTACTGCATTCATCTGTATTATGCCATATGTAATATGATTGGTGGATTATAGTGTATTGTATTTTGACAAGTATTGGAATGTATCTTGATCCCTCGGGCTGTATGACTTATAAAATGTGTAATGAAAATGTATTGTAACGTGTCTCTGTAAATTGAGTGCCATGTACTGCAGTTAATTTGTATTGTACCAGATGTGGACTGTATTGTCATGTATTTGAACAAAAAAAATTTATGATAAAGTATATTTTTGAAACAAAAAAAAAAATTGGGGGGGGGGTTTAACCCCCCCCCTCAACCTTCTCCTACCTGTCGGGGGGAGAATACTGAAGCCTTAGTCTCCAGTACAACCCAGATCTGCTGACTATTCATCATAGCTACAATATAACTGTAGTCTAAAAGATTATCCAGTCCTTTTCAGAAGGATATATGCTTTTCTATTTTATTCCCATGGCCAGTATTCATTTTTTTTGCCACATTACTGTCCCATCACAATTTCATAGCTACTTGCTGCTGCACAACAATCTCCAGATGCACAGGTAAGAATTAATAGCATAAGATGCTAAGTGACTTCTGAGCCAATGGTGCCAATTTTGCATCCTAAAGTATGCTACAGTAAGGTGAGATGAAGACGTGCTAGCCTTCAATCTTCACAACAGAAACCATTACATTTAATCCAGTGGTTTGAAGCTTCTACAACAGCTCAGTGGTACAAGCACTGCCTGGGGCTAAGGGGTACTGATCTAAAAAGGCTGGGAAGGTCCCAGGTTTGATTCCCAACCTGCTCGGAGTTAGCCAATTTCAGCCAAGGTGACAGCAGAGAAACTACAATTGGCCTCAGTGTACCTGGGCAAGAGAGGAGAAAGAATTATCCTGACTGCTACTAGTGACCCCTGTTGGAAAGTGCACACATCTGGAAGTCAGATGAGTGAAAATTAAGTTCAGCTGAGATGCCCTCCATGATAAAATAGTCTGGTGACACTCGCTGTCTGGTGCTATCAGATATAAAGAATTAAACCTTCTTGGGGAAGCTTCCAGAGAACTGCTATCATCCGTGAAATTTTGTCCCAACAAAGATTCAGCATCTTCAGAAGAGGGCAGAAAATGTCTTTTAAAGTTTCAGTGGTCTAACTGAGAACTTGCATAAAACATCTACCAGTCCAATATCTGCTGAGCCAAGAGGTCAAGTTATTTGCTATGCAGACTGGCTAATCCTGTTTTCTTTGAAACTTGGTGCACCACTGCACATATAGATACATACATGTTTTTAGTTCTGGAAGAGGCTGCAACACCACATGTCATGAATCTTATCATTCATGAAGAAATGACTCATGAAATAACACTGGGCGGCCAGCTGGTGGCGCCGTCCAAGGAGTATAAATACTCGGGCGTGGGCCCAGCTTTCCCAGGATGTTTTTGTAACCAGGAACTAGTGATGTAACTAGAATCTCATGGTTGTGAAACAGTTGATTAAAGCTTTGTTTTATACTTAAATCAAGTGCTTAGTAGTTTTCTTACATCACCACACATGCGTGACCGTCTTATACTCAACTTTGATCAATGAAGAATTCCACCTTAGAGTGACAAAGTTATATTGGTCACACATGTATAAACAACTCCTCCAATGTCACCATAGCACATACTTGAGTCTGGAATTTGTTGGCTAGTTCTAGACCACCATCTTGAATGGGAAGCCATGAAGTTGACATATTTGGGACTGCTTTGGATTCAGTAGATCTACATTGTGTCACTAAAATGTGTAAATGCAGAATGTAAATCCTATCGCAATTGGGGCATGAACTGCTACTTGTTACATTAACAGGGTGAAGTATATTCTGAATACTCATTCACAAAGAGTCTGCTGTTTAGCACAAACAAAACATTTGAAATCAGATACCTATCTGTGCTTCTTCTTGGGTTTCTCAAATCAATGTAGAGATTTGTAGCTCTGCAATAGCGAGTGTATTTTGAGCACGCTAGGGATGAATCTCCCTGAAATAAAATCCCAGAGGAAAAGAATTAGTCAAACCTGATTAAAATCAAAACTCAGCATTTCATAGAAATCAAGTTTGGAAAATAATATAGTAAATAGAAAGGCCTAAGGTTAATTTTAAAATAAGCAAATCAAAAGTAGTTTTCAAAGTCTTACTGGTTTGACTGGTTCACACAGTGTTTTCATCTCATGAAGCATTTCTTTAACATAACCAAAGTCAGCTTGCTTCCAGAAAATCTCCTGTGCTGCTTCTATTGTGTTGGCCCTGTTACAAAACATATAAAATGAAACCCTGGAAGGCTAGTTAGTGGACGATTCACCCTGGTCAAGCAGCAAGTTCCTACAATCTTCAAGTCATTCTTCAGCTGAATGACAACAAAGATGGGTTTTATGTACACTCTGGACATATTTTACTTTTACTTAGTTTCCATTGTTTGATAGGCCAAGAACTCAGGAGAAAGGTGCAGTGTTTGAACACTAACATGTCATATTATTAGAACCAAAATTAACTTGGAGCTCAGTGCATGTGAAATTGCACATGCGATATGCACACAGATACACATTTTAACATTCACAATATTGAAACAAATAACCATGTTGCATAATAGAGTAATGTACTATTTTGGAACAGCTTGACCAGTATATCGTTGGGACAATTTCTCAGAAATCTATAATATTTTGGTTCTACTACACTACACTAGTTATTTTCTGACATTCTTTAGTTTCTTACAAATTTACAAAAATGTCACGTGAAAACTTCACAGAAGCCACAGAACCATGGAAGTTTACACCATTCCACCCATCATATCTGTGCTGGCTGTTTGCTACAGTAATTCAAAATTAACCCCACTGTCCTAAAGAACCATTCACGGAGATCTGTGGATGCAAACTAAACTTTTAGCAATCGTATAGATCCTTTGTTGCTTGCATAGTTTTTAAGCTCAGTGACAGCAATTCTATCCCACATGAGGCCAGTTCCAGCAGCACATGGGAGGCATGACACAAAATAAAAAAGTTGAAGAAAATAAATAAAAAAGAAAATAAATGAGACGGGACAAGAATAATTCCTCCCAGTTTATTAGATTATTATATTTCTGACTGTGACTCGTAGACCAATAACTGGATGGTTACCAATAGAAGTCAGTGAGGCTTTCTGTGTTGTGTGTGCACTTGTTACAACTCTGAGTTTGCAGCTGATTTCTGTTCCTTTTTATTTACTCCCAAGTTTAAGGTAGGTAATTCCCTGGAATTGTAAAGTGGGAAAAGGGAAGAATGTTGTGAGTCCCATCAGTTTGTTGCTTACAGTTCCTTGTGGTATTTGGTAAAGAGCTGGAAAAGGATGGAAAATGTGACAACTGGCAGTGGGGCTGTTGAGTGGCAAGTGCAGCATGAACCATACTTACAGCCACAATGAATTACAAATAAAGTTTGGCCAAGATTTCACTCATATACTTAGATTAAAGTTACCAATCTCAAGTGATTTAGTAAACCTGGAGCTAAATGTAATTTAAGAGTATCCACTAGTGCTTCATATATAAAGTTGACAGACTTATGAAATAGAGTCTGGAGCAGTTGGAGCCTGGAAAACAGCCGCCCTGATGTTGGCATGCAATAAGCCAGTAAGTCTATGTTTTGTTACTTTACGGCATCCAAGCCATCACTGAACCAGCTCCTCCTCTGCTGTTCCTGGAAATCTGATATATGACTAAGGCAACCTTCCCTCCTCTTACTGATTAAAAGCAGACATGAAGTAGCTATCTGAATAGGAAGATGTTTAATCAGGGAATAGTAGAGATGGAATATACACAGGCTGTACCATTCCACACTCCTGACTAAGGCGGTGGTTAGCTTGATCTGCACTCCAGAAGGTAGTATTTTACCCTGGAAGAAAATGTTTTAAAGTAAAGAATTTTAAGATGTGTAGATAGGTCAATCAATCAGGATGCTTTAACGACTGCAAAGGACACACAGTACTCGGGGAAATATAAAACAGAGTATTTCAAATAACATCATGGTGCACGTTGTACATCAACAGTTATAGGATAGAGTACTACGACAGGATAAATGGCTTTGCATAAGTATTGAGCATGATGGGATTAGTTAGCGTATAATAATATGAAGGAACCTAATTAAGCTAACTAGGCATGATTATAATAAACATTACACAATTAAGGCCTAGGGAGAATGGAAAATTACTAAGAGAAAGGGATGAGCTCAGCCAAACAATAGCCTTGATAAGTACAGTTAAGAATTGGGGCCCTTAGTTCCCAGGGTTGTGTCAAAACCAACCATGTGACATCTACTGAGAGTATGAGTGACAGATGCAGACAAAGAAACTGTACAAGTAGGTGTGTTTCAAGAATATGTAATGAAATCCTTTATCAGGTGAACAACCTCAACTGGTGAGTTCCTAGCCCCTGATACATCTATCTACTTACTCTGTAGAAGATTCATCGCTTGCTTGTATTGCTCATGAGTGCGGTCCAATAAAATCTCTTAAGTTGATCTGACTACTGGGTCTCGTGCCTTTAAGCACAAAGTGAGGATCACTCCGACAACAAACAACAAATCAAATGGCTGTAAGATTATGGCCCCGATAGTTACTGGGTTTTGGAGTGGAGGGGAGGGGTTATAGTCGGGAAGTGCGGGTTTACCTGAAGCTGTGGAGTTTTAACTCTTGGGCGGGTATGATTTTTTGTTCCCAGGATCCCTGCCAGCCCGATTGACAGGCTTGGTTGACAGGCTTGGCTGCCTGTCGGATGCAGAAGGGTGCAGTGGAGGAGCAGGTAGGTTTAGTGGTGGCGAGGGGGTGAAATCATGGGAGGGTGTTGTGGGTAGAGCGTGGTTGGGGAGGGTCGATGATCATGGGGCATGCATAGAGCATGGTTGGGGGGGGGGGGGAGGGGCGGTGATCACGGTGGGGGGGGGGGGGCAGGGGTAGAGCCTGGTTGGGGGTTCAGAGATCGTGGGGGAAGCTGACAGATCGCAGGGGATCGGGGAAGATGATAGATTGTTGGGGGGGGGGGGGGGGTGTAAAAGAGATGGGGGGGTCAGGAGGATATCATGGAGGTGGGAGGGTTTAAGAGGGTTAGCTTGTTGGACCTGGAGGAAACACTCCTGCTCCTCATGGCTCACAAGCAGTGCTGTAAAGGCACTTACCTTATGGATCCAGCCCTCCTTGCCTCCTTTTAGCTGCCGAGTTTCCCAAAGCCTGGGAAACCCGGCCAACATGAGTTAAAAATAGAAACCCTGTTAAAATGGAGACACCCAGCCTCTTTAAAAGGTTTCAACAGCAGACCCACCTCCTGAGAGCGGATTGGTCACCCGTCCCTCATCCCGCCTCCACTTAAACCAGGTGAGCAGGTGTAAGACATGTTGGAGTCGTGTTTAAAATTTTTTTACAATTTTACTTCCCACCTGATTTTAGCGGTTAACATTACCCCTTGTAGGTCTATCTCTGAAAATTAAACTCAACAATTATGCCACAACATTTACATCAATACTTACAAAATAAAAAAGACTTGGGTTTTGTCATGCAATGCAATTAAAGCTCCTTTAATAGGAAAATCACTTCAATTAAAAGTTGTGTTTTGCTGGACACATTTGTAACAGGTACTGACACGGAAAACAGCAGATTTTATAAGAAATTGATCACAAATTAATCGTTTATGAAGCAATTACAATATTTGGTTACATTTCACAAATCATTTATCTTAAGGTGAAACTTTGAGGTTCTAATTCAGGGTTTATGACAGAAAGTTTTCTTTTTAAAGCTACAATTTACAGTTTCTATAGAGGGATTCTACAATCATTTGTACTTACTGACTTTCAAACTTTCTAATATTCATGGTTTAAGATCTCCATTACATGTTAACTATACTCCTGTCCATTAGTGGCTGATAATCTTTTAGTATAAAAACCTGACTAAAGGTTATTGCAAATGATTAGACTGAACATTTTCTAGTCCAGGACCTTAAAATTAAGCCCCAAGCTCCTGCTGGAAAATTACAACTTATTTTTGAGAATCAGCTGCTGCAGTGAGGTAAAATTGTGGTCTAAATTTAACTGCACAGTGATGTCTACAGTTATTCCTTTAGTTGACATGTAGAAAACACACAGAATTCTTCACTCAACTGAAATGCATCCCTAAATCTATACACTGTGCACTTTATTACCTTTGCTATAGGTCTTACCAGCCTGAAGTGGCATCAGTGCACACTGGGTAGCTGAATCTGTATTCTGGCTTGCAATTTTTTTCATATCCCCAGCAGGATTGCCTTTTTCTCAAGTGTTTCTACAGCAAAAGCAAATGTGCAATTAACTTAAATTTCTCAAGGTCATCTATGTCTTAACCTTTTCACCCAAATTACTGTCTATGCATTCTTTACACTCAGTAAAAAAAAACTGATAATGTGTCAGCACAATATGAAAAGAGCAAAATGGTCAAAACAGTGGTATAACACTGAAAAAGAGGGCTTGTTTAATATTAAATTATTGTTGTTATTCCTTATCAGACTTCCTTCTTTATTCTGAGCTTTAAGTACTTCTGAATACTACCACAGTTCAACTAGTGATATGTGGCGGTACCACCGGTTGTCCCTTACATTGAGATACATAATTCCCTTTAACTTACCTTACTGTATGTGTCTGTTACTATACTCAGGCTTCTCTCCTGTACTCTGATGTCATGACATCAGAGCTCGGAACCTTCCAACAGTTGAGCTTGGAACCTGCTGGCAGTTGAGCTCGGAACCTGCTGGCAGTTGAGCTGGGAAACTTCTAGTTAGTCCTCGTGGAGTCCCCGCTGGGACAAGACCTATACCACGGTGCTCCTACAGTCAGCCATCTTACCTGCCATCTTACCTGATGTAATTAGTCTGCTCCTGTAAATAAACAACTTGTTAATAGTTCGTCAAAGTCAAACTCTCTTATTTAGTGGCGATCTACACGAACCGCTACATTGGTGACCCAACGACGTGAGTACGGGAGCTCATCAATTCCAACGCTACAATTGGTGAACCCGTATCCGTGAACGATTTTCACGGTAGCAACGCGCGCCTGAACCTTGTCTTCCCACAAGACGACCAACGCACAACCGACGAACAACCACGGAACAGCAACCGCCTCACTCCGCCAAAGGCGACCCCGTCTTTGCGAACGTATTCGCAAGGTAAGCGCAGCCTGGAGCAGATCCCGTTTGACACGGACAAAACTCAACCGGACCCCGTTTTTTTGTGAACAATTTTCACAAAAGAAGCACGCCATGGAAGCATGTAGGTAATTAGTAGGATTTATTGTCCAGTGGTGATACAAATTTATAAATATGTTGCATGCATTTTAAACGCTGATTCAGAGACAGCATGGTAGCACAGCCCTTTAAATTGCTGCACTGATGGGGCATAGGTTCACTCCACAATCCCCAACTAATTAAATGACCAATCTCAGCCTTATGGCTGTTGAGAAAACACTAAGTAGAGCCTAGGTATTTCTCAACATGGACAGAAAATCAGGTGGATAATTATCCCCAGCAACTTTCGTACAACAAATAACGACTGGTTCAATGCAACATTGCTAGAGATATGGGTGCAGGTTGCCCATTTGCTTGGTTCTTGGTTCCAGATGGTTTGCAAAGTAGCCCTACACTTGTATCTTTTTAAAAAACACCTATGTTTTAGGACTGTTCAATTATTTTTTCAATGTAAAGCCCTTAATCAAACAGTATCAACAAATGTTGTATTTTCTGATTCTCTAGCAAAAGGTAATGATGCTATCTTGTTTTAAAAAGTATGTCAAAGTATGTGGAAGATTCACTATTTACATTAAACACAAAATTGTGACCCCTTTAGGATATTACAGGCACCATTATCTACTGGTATTATCCTTCTTTTGCAGTACTAACATAGAAATCATTTAAAAAATATTCAGTACAATTCAGGCAGTCCATTGACAAATTCTAATCCAAACATCTAGTTTGCTCATCAGACACCCACTTAACATCAAAGTCCTGAAACCTCAACCATAGTTACTTCAAGCACTAGCAAAATATCCACTCACCTCAGAATTCTTACACAATAATGTTTATTTGAGAGTTATTGTCAATGTATAATATCAGGTAAAGAGACTGTATTAAACAGTACAAATTTAAATGTTTTCATTCTCTGGAATATTATTAAATCAACAACAATTTTAGTTTAGTTGCCTTTATTTTATTAGTCTTTATAATATTTAATATTTCATAAAACATTTCATCTTACACATGCAGTATTTTAAAATTCTGCACTTCCAAGGTCCAGGAGCCACTGTCCTTGTTTCAGGTGTACAGATTGCAAACTTGTTTAACTATAGTATTTTGAACAGCAAGTCAAGTCCTGCTAAGAACTATACTGCAGGGATCCCCAATGGTTAAAGTACTGAGTATTAGACAGACAGATGGTCCCAGGTTTGATCTCCATTTTGTGCGAAGTTAATTGATCTCTCCTCAGGCAGCAAAATGGGCATTACAACTGGCCTATGTGCCCTTTTTTTAGGCCAAGGCTCCTATTCCTGATGACAATAAAGTGACCCCTTCTGGAAATGTGAATATATGGGAATCCAGGTAAAGACAAGATCAAACTAAGCTATAATGTCTCTATTGAGTAGGTATCAATACTAAATGTCTAGGCTCACCCACAAAAAAATGGCCATTTAAACAAGCTTTTATCATTCATGCAATATAAAATATAAATGTGATTTCAACTGCTCTAAAGATCAACAGATTAATCGTTAATAATCCAGTCACTGATTAAAAAGGTTGTGAATATAGACAAGGTTGGCTGTGTGAGCAAATATGTTAATGTTTATTTCTGAAAATTAATTTCTCTCACACATGAACTGCTTTAATGTTTATTACATTCATTTGAAAAAGTACTCCTTGGATTAAAGGGAAGAAGAAATTAATTGGGGCCAAGATTCTCATTTTCTGTTTTATAAGCTATTGCTGACCAGAGGATTAACTTTTTTGAGGACTAAACCATTTTTTAATGATAAACTCTACCTTCCTCCATAACTGGCAGCTCCAGTTAAATACCAAAAGGGCTGCAAGGCTAGCTTCAAGAATTTATTGGGCCAACAAATGCTATCTGTGGGCTAATCCATTTTGAGTTTTGCTTAATTGCCTTTAGGGTCAGGGAGAAATTTTGCAAAGCTTTGCCTCAAGGTATTAAGTAAATTGAGTAGTGTCTATGACAGGACTCATCATAGCCTCATCTCCCAAAAGTACTGAATCGTGCCAGTGTGGGCAATAACTTTTCATGGGAATCAGTAGCCCTCTGGTCCTTTGCCCAAAGAGCCATTCTTCAAATATGAGCCGAGACCATGGGTTTTCAAACTGGCATTCCATTCACAAGGGAATCCCAAGAGATCTGTGAGGTCATCAAATTTGTATCGGTCATCAGATTTCTGTATTTTCTACATTTATTGAATAATAAGCATATCATTTCTGTTGCTGTATACGAATAAAAGATGTTTTCTGTAATATTTTTCCATTTTGGTAGTCGACGCTATCCTTTGCAAATTAGGATAGGAGCTCCCTAGGACAGGATCATCAGGCATTTTTATTTTGTGCTTTTTAACTGCATCCAGCTTTGGAAGAGCAATCTGCATGTGCCACTCTCCCACTTTCATACTCAGTTAGGAACCAGTCTCTGCAGGCACGCTTGGCTCCAGAGACTCAGAGAAGAAACACATGGAACCAGTTCCTGCATTTACATAACTAAAACTGGCAGCCTTATCTTGCCGGCAGCACTATAGACCCACGTGGGTCTGCAATACTACTGTTCACACTATGAAGCGAGACCTGTGCATCTGCAATTGGCATAACGCTGTGCAAAATCGTATAATATTTGCAGGGGGTCCTTGGACATGTTTCAATATTTGTGGGGAGTTTTTAAACATAAAAGCTTGAAAAACACTGGCCTAGACAGCCTGTTTGTGAAGGATTATGAACAAGAAACCACATTCTATCGGTCTGTATCACAGATGTACTGTTACTTCATCAAGAAATTAAAAAAAAAATATCTACTAGTTATTCCTTTACACAAAGTGCATGCAATATGCTTTTGTACGCATAATCAGACCTACCTTAAATGGACAGAGAGGGTCTTTTTTGCAACTAATAGCTATGTGTATGGTATTGTATAGAAAATAAGGAATGTGCTCATCAGGCAATCTGATGTTTTTGTACAAAGGCATTTCTTTGACACCATCCATATTACTTTGGTCGCTGTCTTCCAGTTCAAAGCCTCTGGCAGGCTGCATTGCAAACTGAAGCAGCATTAACGTCATGAGTGAACAGATGGTTGACCTACAAAAGAAAAATGTTAACTTCTAGCAGATTTTCATTAGTAGCTTTGCAGCAGACAACAGTCCAACTGTTCCTATTTAAATAAACAAGTGTCCTGAATATCACAAACAATGCAATCTTCAAACAGTACAAGTCTACTCAGCTTTGATGTAATAGTGTGTGTTTTTCTGGAAACATGCTCCTGAACTTCAAAAAAATGTTGTTGTGTAAACAGTAACAATAAAACTTGCTTCTTCTATGACTCGCTGATACAGTTTCCTTCGCTGGTAATAAATGGAATCACCTGCTATAAATTAAGATTTAATCTTATCCTTAAAATGAAACACGGCAACAATGAAAAGGGATTACACAGACATCTGGTTCAGTCAAATCTGTGCTTAACCAACTAGAGGTAACAATCAATTTAATATCTACATGACTTATACAAGGTTTAAATTCTGGAACAATACTAGTGACTGCACATCTGTCTGAAATGTATTATTCAATTATTACCAAATACATCTCCAAACATGTTCACTAGCACTGTTTCAGACTAGTGGATACCACAGCAAAAGCAAAATACTGCAGATGATGGAAATCTGAAATAAATAGGAAAATGCTGGAAATACTCAGCAGGTCAGGTAGCATCTATGGAGAGAGATGTTTCAGGTCGATGCGCTGTCGTCAGAACTGGAAAAACTTAGAGATACAACAGGTTTTAACAGAAACATAGAAGATAGGAGCAGGAGTAGGCCATTCGGCCCCTCGAGCCTGCTCTGCCATTCAATGCGATCATGGCTGATCATCCAAATTCAGTACCCGGTCCCTGCTTTCTCCCCATACCCCTTGATCCCTTTAGCCTTAAGAAATATATCCAACTCCTTCTTGAATATATTTAATGTATTGGCCTCTACTGCCTTCTGTGGTAGAGAATTCCACAGGTTCACCACTCTCTGGGTGAAGAAATTCCTCCTCATCTCTGTCCTAAATGGCCTACCCCTTATCCTTAGATTGTGACCTCTGGTCAGGGAGTCCAGAACCATCGGGAACATCCTTCCTGCATCTAGTCTGTCCAGTCCTGTCAGAATTTTATAAGTTTCAATGAGGTCCCCTCTCATTCTTCTAAACTCCTGCGAGTACAAGCCCAATCGACCCAATCTCTCCTCATACGTCATTCCTGCCATCCCAGGTATCAGCCTGGTGAATCTTCACTTAACTCCTTTCATGGCAAGAACATCCTTCCTCAGATAAGGCGACCAAAACTGCACACAATTAAGTAAGTGCAGAAGCAGGGAAAGGAGAGAGGGGAGGAAAGAACAAAAGGGAAGGTCTGTGATAGGGTGGAAGGCCCATCAAGCAATTCGAGGTCAGGTACAGCACGGTCCAAATATAGAGTTAAGCTCCCTCTAAACTACTGTGTAATGAGACAGGGTTAATTAGTAATCTCATAGTAAAGGATCCTCTGGGAAGAGTGATCATAATATATGTATTTCACTCTCAAACCCAATGTGGTATTCTAAGTCCAAAACTAGAGTCTTAAACTTAAATATGGCCAAATACATAGGTTTTTGGGGTGAGTTGGCTAAGGTAGATTGGTAAATTAGATTAAAAGATATGACGGTAGATAAGCAGTGACAAACATTTAAAGGAATATTCCACAATTCTCAAGGAATATACATTACATTAAGAAAT
This sequence comes from Somniosus microcephalus, assembly GCF_052327205.1. Taxonomy (NCBI): domain Eukaryota; kingdom Metazoa; phylum Chordata; class Chondrichthyes; order Squaliformes; family Somniosidae; genus Somniosus; species Somniosus microcephalus. Next base: position 177,952,525 of record NC_140997.1, on the reverse strand, counting down.
TAAAAACTCCACGGGAAAAGTGATCCATCCATGGCTAACTAAAGAAGTTAAGGATAGTATTATATTAAAAGAGGCTTATAATGTTGCAAAGAATAGTAGTAAGCCTGAGGATTGGGAGCACTTTAGAAACCAGCAAAGGATAACCAGAAAATTGATAAAAAGGGAGAAAATAGGAGAGTAAACTAGCAAGAAACAAAGAAAGATTGTAAGAGCTTCTACAAGTATGTAAAAAGGAAGAAAGTAGCAAAGGTAAGCATTGGTCCCTTAGAGGCTGAGATAGGAGAAATTATAATAAGGAAATGGCAGAGACTTTAAACAAATATTTTGTATGTCTTCACAGTAGAAGACACAAATAGTATACCAAAATAGTGGGGAACCAAGGGGCTAATGAGAGTGAGGAACTTAAAGTAATTAATATCAGTAGAGAAAAAGTACTTGAGAAACTAATGGGATACAAAGTCGACAAATCCCCTGGACCCGATGACCTACGTCCTAGGGTTCTAAAAGAGGTGGCTGCAAAGATAGTGGATGTATTGGTTGTGATCTTCCAAAATTCCCTAGATTCTGGAACAGTCCAAGCGGGTTGGAAGGTAGCAAATGTAACCTGCTATTCAAGAAAGGAGGGAGAGAGAAAGCAGGGAACTATAGGTCAGTTAGCCTGACATCAGTCATCGGGAAAATGATGGAATCCATTATTAAGGAAGTGGTAACAGGGCACTTAGAAAATCATAATATGATTAGGCAGAGTCAGCATGGTGTTATGAAAGGGAAATCATGTTTAACAAATTTATTAGAATTTTCTGTGGATGTAACTAGCAAGGTAGATAAAGGGGAACCAGTGGATGTAGTACAGGAAACTTTGTGATATCCGGCACCGACGGGACCGAGCTGGCAACAAACCCTTAGCAACAGCTTCTAAACAGTCAGCCGTACCTTGCAAGCGTCTCTGTAGCTTAGCAACAGCTTCAGCGAGACCTTGCAGAGCCTGACTAGTGGAAAAAAAGCAACGAGAAGAAAAAAAACCTAACGAAACGGCTCCTGATTTTTGCCGGTGGATCAAGCATTCCGGACAGTTAACCTCCGGATAAACCAAAGTTTCCTGTATATTTGGATTTCCAAAAGGCATTTGGTAAGATGCTACATAAAAGGTTGCTATGCAAGATAAGGGCTCATGGGGTTGGGGGTAATATGTTAACATGGATAGAGGATTGGTTAACCGACAGGAAACAGAGAGTAGGGATGAACGGCTCATTTTCCGGTTGGCAGGCTGTAACTAGTGGGCTGCCACAAGGATCAGTGCTTAGGCCTCAGCTATTTACAATCTATATTAATGACTTAGATGAAGGGACCGAGTGCAATGTATCCAAGTTTGCTAGCAATACAAAGCAGCGTGGGAAAGTAAGCTGTGAGAACACAAAGAGCCTGCAAAGGGAGATAGACAAATTAAGTGAGTGGACAATAAGGTGGCAGATGGAGTATAATGTGGGGAAATGTGAGGTTATTCACTTTGGTAGGAAGAATAGAAAAACAGAATATTTTTTAAATGGTGAGAAACTATTAATTGTTGGTGTTCAGAGAGGTTTAGGTATCCTTGTACAGGAAACAGAGAGAGTTAGCAGGCAGGTACAGCAAGCAATTAGGAAGGCAAATGGCATGTTGGTCTTTACTGCAAGGGGGTTGGAGTAGAAGAGTAAGGAAGTCTTGCTACAATTGTACAAGGTTTTGGTGAAGCCACACCTGGAGTACTGTGCACAGTTTTGGTCTCCCTATCTGAGGAAGGACCTTAGAGGAGGTGCAACAAAGGTACTAGATTGATTCCTGGGATCAGAGGGTTTTCCTATGAGGAGAGATTGAGTAGATTGGGCCTATACTCTCTGGAGTTTAGAAGAATGAGAGGTGATCTCATTGAAACATACAAGATTCTGAGGGGGATTGACAGGGTAGATGCGGAGAGGTTGTTTCCCCTGGCTGGAGTGTCTAGAACTGGGGGTCCCAGGCTAAGGAGTTGGCCATTTAAGACCGAGATGAAGAGGAATTTCTTCACTCAGAGGGTTGTGAATACTTGGAATTCTCTACCACAAAGGACTGTGGATGCTGAATCGTTGAATATAGTCAAAGCTGAAATAGATAGATTTTTGGACTCTAGGGGAATCAAGGGATATGGAGATCAGGCAGGAAAGTGGAGTTGCGGTTGAAGGTCAGCCATGATCTTATTGAATTGGCAGAGCAGGCTCAAGGGGCTGTATTGCATACTACCAGTTCCTAATTCTAATGTTCTTAAAAGACAAAAGGGGTGATGGTACAAGGCAAAAGGAGATGGTAATAGGACAAGTAATGAAACAAAAGATGGGTCTAGAAGAGGTGTAAATGAGAAGCGACAGCAGAAGCATTACTACATATATTTAATAATTCATTAGAAAAAGGTGTAGTGCCAGAGGACTGGCGAATAGCTAACATAATACCTATATTTAAGAAGGGGGATAGAACATGTCCAGAGAATAATAGACCAGTCAGTTTAACAGCTTAACATCAGTGGTAAGAAAAATAATGGAATCTCTACTAAAGGAGAGAATAGAAGAACATCTAGAAACGAAAAGAATAATGAATAGTCAGCATGGATTTCAAAAGGGAAAATCTTGCTTGACCAACCTTATTGAATTTTTTGAAGAGGTAACAGAGAGACAATGGCAATGCAATAGATGTAATTTATCTAGATTTTCAAAAGGCCTTCGATAAGATACCCCATAATAGACTAATGAATAAGGTCAGAGAACAAGTAGCAGAATGGATTGCTAGCTGGCTACAAGACAGAAAGCAGAGAGTGGGAGTAAAGGGGAGCTATTCACAGTGGCAGAAGGCGGGTAGTGGTGTTCCACAAGGATCAGTGCTGGGACCATTGCGGTTCACAATTTACATTAATGCTTTAGACTTTGGAATCAAAAACACAATTTCTAAATTTGCAGATGATATCAAATTGGGGATAGTCAATACTGAGGAGGACTGCAACAAATTACAAGAGGACATTAATAAACTTGCAGAATGGGCAAATAATTGGCAAATGAAGTTCAACACAGATAAATGTGAGGTATTACATTTTGGTAGGAAGAATAGGGAGGTCACTTATCACTTGGAGGGTGTGAGTCTAGGTGGGGTAGAGGAAAAAAGGGATCTCAGAGTACAAATACACAAATCACTAAAAGTGCGACACAGGTTAGCAAGGCCATAAAAAAAGCAAACCAAACACTAGGGTTTATTTCTAGAGGGATAGAATTGAAAAGTAGGGAAGTTATGCTAAACCTGTATCGGACCTTGGCTAGACCACACTTAGAGTACTGTGTGCAGTTCTGGTCACCATATTATAAAAAGGATATAGAGGCACTGGAGAGGGTGCAGAGAAGATTTACAAGGATGATACCAGATATGCGTTCTCTTGAAAAAAGGCTGAGGGGCGACTTAATAGAGGTCTTTAAAATTATGAGAGGTTTTGATAGAGTGGATACAGAAAGAATGTTTCCACTTGTGGGGAAGAGCATAACTAGAGGCCATCAATATAAGATAGTCACCAAGAAATCTAAAAGGGAATTCAGAAGAAACCTCTTTACCCAAAGAGTGGTGAGAATGTGGAACTCACTACCACAGGGAGTGGTTGAAGCGAATAGTATAGATGCATTTAAGGAAAGGCTGGACAAGCATATGAGGGAGAAGGAAATAAAGGGTTATGCTGATAGATTTAGATGAGGAAAGACGGGAGGAGGCTCGAGTGAAGCATAAACACCGGCATGGACTGGTTGGGCCGAATGGCCTGTTTTTGTGCTGTATATCCTATGTAATCCTATGTAAAAATTAGAGCCAGGTCTTTCAGGAGTGAAGTTAGGAAACACTTCTACGCGCAGAGTGGCAGAAGTTTGGAACTCTCTTCCACAAATGGCAGTTGATTCTGGGTCAGTTGTTATTTTTTAATCTGAGATTGATAGATTTCTGTTAACCGAAGGTATTAAGGGATATGGGGCAGAGGCGGGTATATGGAGTTAGGTCACATATCAGCCATGATCTCAATGAATGGCAGAACAGGCTCAAGGGGCTAACTAGCCTATTCCTGTTCCTATGTTCCTATCAGTGGAGAAAGGTGAAATCCATTCCCATCGCTGGTACCTCCCTCTCATTAGTGCCTTCCCCTCAATAGTTTATAAAAACACAGCAGCTTCCCCATCACAGAGTTTTGGAACTTTAGAGAAGGTACTTGTTTGGCGGCTACTGACATCTTCAAAGGGACTGGAGATAACACCTATCTAGAAGAATGATTGAGGGTCATAGAATTATTACCTGCACTGCTTATAGGTGTTGTCGTGTACTGGTTAGGTATTGGAATATTAAAACCAGCAATCACCAGCTCAAATCCCACCATGTCAAAAATTCAATAATAACAACAGTAAAGGAACACCTGGATAACAGTGAACATAACACAAATGTAGCCGATATTACAGTTGAGACAGAGAAGAGCGAGTCAGGAACCATGGTTTTAAATTTAGGTATGGCTGACTTTGAGGGATGAGGCAGAAATTGACCACAGTAAACTGGGTGGAACTGTTAACAGAGGTGTTCAATGTAGTATTTGGCACAATACAAGACCTGTACATACCCCTAAAGGGCATGAGCTCTACTTGTGTAATTAAACAACTTTGGTCAAGAGGTGAGAGATAGTATAAAACTAAAAAGGGCTTATACAAATGCAAGAGCAGGGGAGATCCCACAGACTGGGAGAGATATAAAAAGCAACAATGGGATACAAGAAAGTAGTAAGAGCTGCAAAAAGGCAATATGAGAAAAAAGCTTGCGAGGGTTATCAAGAATAACACAAAGTTTTTACAAGTTAAGAGTGGCTAAGAGTAAGGTTGGCCCCTTAAAGACAGATGCTGGTGATATTGTATTTGAAGAGAAGAAAATGGCAGTCTTGCTAAATAATTACTTTGTATCAGTCTTCATAGTAGAGGATGAGGATAAAGTAGCAGAGATATGAAGAAAACTAAAAATAAACCAAGGGAAGGAACTTACTAGATTTAGTATAAGCAAACAAAATAGTAGTAGAGAAAATAATGATACTGAAGATTGACAAACTCCAGGACCTGAAGGTTTCCACCCAGGGTATTTGATCTCTGCATTCCTCCAATTCTGGCCTCTTGTGCATCCTCGATTTCCATCGCTCCACCATTAGCAACCGTGCCTTCAGTTGCTTAGGCCCTAAGCTCTGGAATTCCATCCCTAAACTTCTCCGCCTCTCCCCTCCTTTAAGACGCTCCTTAAAACCTACCTCTTTGACCCCATCCTAATATCACTTTATGTGGCTCGGTGTCAAAGTTTGCCTGATTACACTCCTGTGAAGCGCCTTGGGATGTTTGACTACATTAGAGGCGTATATAAATGCAAGTAGTTGTTGTTGTTATTGTTAATGATTGAATGGTGATGGTTAGACCAAAGTCTGAATGTATTCTCTGAGGGACAAAGCATGAATACTACAACCGGTCAAATACATTGAATTCCTCTCCATAGATTATCGGTTTACTGACCTCAGGATAATCAGGACTAAAGCTGTTTTATCTATCCACACCTTTTTCTTTAAATTTCAAATTTACAGATGCAACATATGAACTGTGGGAAATGAACACTTATGGTTCCTTTCTGTAATTCACAGAAAGTATAATTGAGATACTTTTGTAAACCAGTGAGTAGAAGATAATAATGGAAGGGATGTAACAGTGATGGGAATAGGCCTTGTCTTTGTTGGGAGTTCTGCACTCATGGTTCCTCCATTGAATCTCACCTGAGAGTCAAACAATAGATCGATTCAAAGTTATAAACTCCAATGAAATCTGGGAGGTTTGTGGCAGCTTTAACCTATGTCCTATCTGCCTTTTCAGGTAGATGTAAAGCTCTAATTGAAACCAAATTGTAATTTTTAAATAAAACACTTTTTTCTCCCCTTTTAAAATCCTTAAATTAGGAAGCTCTCTGCTCCACTCTTCATTTAAGCTTCTAATGATATAATAAAGTTTTCTCCTCTTACCTGTGCGAGTATCCAAATTCATTTTCAATTACGATATTTACTTCTCTTTCTATCCATTTATATTTGTCAGTTTCACTTTTCCATTTGGATAAGCTAAAACAACAATAATTATTTCACTTCACTTCATGAGCAAAATCAGTATCCAGTGTTTAACTACAGAATATTTAATTTTATTGACGATGTTCCATATCTCTCTCTGATTAGTAAAAAAAATATGCTGGTTTATCCTGAGCCATCAAATTCTGACAGCAATATTTCAGATTGACTTCAGTACTTTCAGCATCCCAGCAAATTTAATCTTCAAATTTAGATCTGTAAATAATGATTACGATCAACTTTCCTACGTGCAAAATATGTGAAATTGAATTTTAAGAAGATTGTACTATCGATAGGCAGCACTGTTTTCATAGTCAATGTGGGAACAGACCAACACAGCCTAGTTGTATTGATTTTTGACTTTCCTCAGAAAGACTTTCTTTTGCAGGTTACAATGCCATCTGAACACTCTTATTATGTTACGGACATAATATTTAGCTAGCCATAGAACTTCCTGGTAATGACTTGAATATAACCTCAATAAATTTGCAACAGTTGCATTCAAGTCATTAATTCTTCATCATAACATATCAACAAAAAGAAATAAACTCACAACTTAATAAAACACAACAAATACCATGGAGAGACTACAAACTAGAAAATTAATTTTGGGTTTCAGATGAGTTATAAACCGAAGTTTTTCTTTCAGGGTTTATTATCTGAATCATAGCTTTTGATAAAAAGAAAAACCTGCAAAACACCCCATTTAAGAAAACATGATAATGGATGAACACCCATAGCACAGGACACCACCAAGTGTGAAAATAATAAAGAAGAAGTTGAGGTAAATCAGAAAATAGTGATTAGGTGATGCCCAGTTTGGTTTTTAGAAATCTAAAGATTGTAGGAGAAAGGAAACACTGAACAAGTTGTTCCAGTTTTCAGTACTAGGAAAGAATTAAAGTCAGGAGACAGTGTGATGAGTATTAGTCATTAGTACTTTATGCTTAATTCTTGATTTCAAAACAGCTGGGATGTAGGAGAGAGAAAAGACATGTAACTTGGAATAAACAAGAGGGTAAAGTTATATTTCTATCGTTCAGTTAGCTATGGAAAAATGGCAAGAACTGACGCATGTCAGTTTACTCTGCCATTTAGTGACAGGGGCATGTAGGTAGGATAGCAATCAGAAATAGGAACCCTTGTCAATTTCCATTTCCCGAACCCAACGGTGCTGAGGGCTACACTAATGCCTCAGCCAGTTCAGCAGATACCAGTGATAGAACTTTGAGACTATTCTGCATGGTTCAGCTAATCACTAAATCAAAAGGCTTCATCCCTTTGTCTATATGGGCTGTTCCGGTGCATGGCACAGAACCTGGTGGGCCACATATAAATTGTAAATAAATGCTCCTATTAATGTGCATTTGCCTCAAGCTGTGGATACTAACAAGAGTTTGGTATTCTAATTTAGGATTTATCCACCAATTAAGCGATAGCACGAAAAACAACTCCACCCCCCGAACCACCAAGGTTCAAACAGGGCAACAGCTGTAAGTTAAAATACCAATCGATACCGAGTTTTTTGCGCAGAGTGTTAAGGCCTGCGGGCTGAAGTTTGGATACCCTCCAGCCGCGTTTTAACAGTTACATCTCTGCTCTTCTAATGTGGCCCTGCTACTCACTACATGAGCTTGCTAAGTTATTGGGGGAAGGTCCTCTGTCAACGTGTCTTCAAGAATAAAACTGGTGCACTTGCCCGTCCCCAGCCCTCGGGCAAGTGCCCGACAGCAAATGGAACTATCGGCATCAAGGCAGCTACATTGTATCCACCGGCGGAGTTCGATACCTGGGCCGGCGTTCTGCAGCGAACACAGACAAGCGCGGCGCCATCACAGGTGCAGCATCACAAAGTTCCCCGGACACCGCAGAGACGAGAAGAGGTCCCTCCCTGACCAAAATGCGGCTTCTTAAAGTCGATTTTTTTTAAAACTCTTATAGTCTCAACGCCAAGAATTGACTGCCACAGACTACACCGTGCCCGAAAGTATTCGAATGTGACGGTCTGCAACACTCGGTCCTGGACAACTCCTTACTCTGGAAGACCAGCAAGTTTCGGGCAGACCAAAGGGCGACTTTCACTGAGTTGATGGTCCTCCAGCAGCAGTTGATGTTTGTCTCGGTGTGCGTCCCTGGGACAGTACGTAGAGCACAGAGTCCTATGTTACGGAGCTGCTCGGGATGAAACTCGACAAAAACCACTGCATCTCTTTCCAGACCTTCTTTGCAAAGGCACATTTCAGAAGGAGATGGGTGACGGTCTCGTCCCCGCCGCAGCCGCCTTGAGGACAGCGTGCGGTGGCATTGAGATGCCGGGTGTGCATGAAGGATCTGACGGGGAGGGCCCTACTCACCACCAGCCAAGCTGCGTCTTGGTGCTTGTTTGAAAGTTCAGGCGATGAGGCATTCTGCCAATTGACTTTGGCAATCTGCTCAGGAACCATCCGACAGGATCCACCATCTCCTTTTTCCATAGGGCTGCAAAGACGTTACGTGCCGACCGCTGTTTTATGGCCTTGTGGTCAAAGGTGTTTCCTGGTACAAACTTTTCCACGAAGGACAGATGATCCGGCACTGTCCAACTGAATGGAGCGTTCCGCGGCAGCTTGGCCAGACCCATCCTTCGCAACACCGGGGACAAATAGAACCTCAGCACATAGTGACACTTGGTGTTTGCGTACCGAGGGTCTATGCACAGCTTGATGCAGCCGCACACGAAGGTGGCCATCAGGATGAGGGTGACGTTGGGTACGTTCTTTTCCCCCTTTCTCTGGAGATTTGTACATCGTGTCCCTCCGGACACGGTCCATTTTTGATCTCCAGATAAAGTGGAAGTCTGCTCGGGTGACTGCGGCGGCACAGGGTCGGGGTATGGGCCACACCTGCGCCATGTACAGCAACACCGACAGTACCTCGCACCTGATGACCAGGTTCTTGCCCACAATCGACAGGGAGCGCTGCTCCCACATTCCCAGTTTTTGTCTTACCTTGGCGATACGTTCCTCCCAGTTTTTGGTGCACGCCCCGGCCGCTCCGAACCATATTCCCAGCACCTTCAGATAATCTGACCTGACGGTGCAGGGGACAAAGAATCGGGTGGCCCAGTTTCCAAAAAACATGGCCTCGCTTTTGCTACGATTAACTTTCGCTCCTGAGGCCAGTTCAAACTGGTCGCAGATGCTCAGCAATCTGCAGACCGACAGTGGATCCGAGCAAAAGACGGGGACGTCATCCATGTACAGGGAGGCCTTAACCTGAGTGTCTCCGCTGCCTGGGATCGTCACCTCTCTTATACCCGTATCCTTCCTGATGGGCTCGGCAAAGGTTTCGATACAACACACGAACAAGACAGAGGAGAGAGGACAGCCCTGCCTGACTCCAGATTTGATTGGAAATGCTTTCCGATTCCCACCCTTTGATTAGAACTGCGCTACTGATGTCTGTGTAGAGCAGTTGGATTCAATTGCGGATTCCCTCCCCAAACCCCATTTTGGAGAGCACGTCCATCATGTACGTGTGTGATATTCTGTCGAAAGCCTTCTCCTGGTCCAAGCTGATTAAGCAGGTGTCCACCCTCCTGTCCCGCACATAGGTGATCGTATCCCTGAGTAGCGCGAGGCTATCAGAGATCTTCCTGCCGGGTACGGCGCAGGTCTGATCCGGGTGGATCACCAGCTCCAGAGCAGACTTGACCCTGTTGGCGATAACCTTGGACAGAATCTTGTAGTCCACATTAAGCAGCGAAATGGGCTGCCAATTTCTGATTTCTTCCCTCTCCCCCTTCTGCTTGTAGATGAGGGTGATGATGCCTTTCCTCATTGATTCTGACATGCTGCCGGCCTGAAGCATACCCCCGTACACTTCCAGCAGGTCTGGGCCAATCCAGTCCCACAGAGCCGAATACAACTGACCGGTAAGCCGTCGCTTCCGGGAGTTTTACTCATCTCGAAGGACCGGACGGCCTTTGTCAGCTCATCCAGAGTTAGCGGGTGATCCAGACTCTCCCGCTTGCTGTCGTCTAACAGCTCCGAGATAGACGACAGGAAAGACTGGGAGGCCGCGCTGTCTGTGGGCTACGCATCGTATAGCCCGGCATAAAAGGATTTGCTGATCCTTCGTATGTCAGGCTGTGAGGACGTCACAGAGCCATTTTCTTCCTTCAGGCTGTGGATCACAGAGCTCCCTCTGTGTACCTTTTGTAAGAAGAAACACGAGGACATCTCATCCTGCTCCACGGAGCGGACTTTGCAGCGGAAGATGATCTTGGAGGACTCTGAGGCATAGAGCGAGGCTTGCTGGCCCTTCACCTCTTGGAGTTCCTCCCCGACATCGACCCCCATCGACTGCAGCAGGAGCAGATTCCGCATGTTTTTCTGGAGTCGGGACATTTCCCTCTGTCTCTCTCTCGCCTTCTGAACACCTTTGAGGATGAAGAACCTCTTGATGTTCATCTTGATCGTTTCCCACCAGTGCGGCGGGGAATCAAAGAGGGGTTTCACGGTTTGCCAACCTTTGTAATCCCCTTTGAGTTCCTCAATGTTTTCTGGGGTCAACAGTTTCACGTTCAGCTTCCATATCCCTCTGCCAGCTTTCTGGTCTTCCTGTGGGTGACAGTCGGCCAGTAAGAGACAGTGGTCAGAGAAGAACACTGGTGTGACGTCAGTGGATCTGACCGTGAGTGTTTGGGACACAAACAGGAAGTCTATCCTGGAACGGACGGACCCTGTCTGGTCTCGACCAGGTGTATCTACGCGGCGCTCTATCTGCAGGGTTGCTGAAGACATCGCACAGCTTGGCGTCTTTTACCGCTTCTATCAGGAGTCCGGACGTGGCGTCCAGTTTGCTGTCGGCTCTGCCGGATCATCCAGCCGCATCGATGATACAGTTGAAGTCACAGCCCAGAACAACCGGCCTGGACATCGCCAGCAGCAGCGGCAGCTGCTGGAAGACGGCCAGCCGCTCGCTCTTGAGAGCCGGGGCATACACGTTGCTCAGCCTGAGCGGAGCGTTCTTGTATAATACGTCTGCTACGAGGAGGCGGCGGCCGCCCACCACCTCCTTAACTTCGGTGATGGTGAAGTTGCCTCCCCGCAGCAGAGTACCCAGGCCGGAGGCACGGCAATCGTTGCCTCCTGACCAGATCGATGGCCCCTGGGACCACCATCGTGACCACTGCCGGTAGTTGCTGAGGTGCGGTAGGCCGCACTCCTGCAGGAACATCAGGTCGGCCTTGACCTTGGTGAGATACCCCAAGGTGGAAACACATCGCGTAGTTGATTTTAAACTACGCACGTTGATCGTAGCGATTTTTAAACCCATTTAAATAAGTAAACAAGGTCCAAAGTCCCATTTCAACAAGCAGTCCATTATGCTGTTCCCAGTCCTTGGGGCTGTTCCTGCATACCCACGGTGTTCGAGAACAGCTTTACTTGCCCTGGCTGAGAAACCCATCCTTGTCTCTTGAGGGGGTGTTGTACTGATGGGGTGACAACGGCGGTGTTGTGAAGGAGTCCCCCATGTAGCATGGGTTGTCCTCGGTCTGGGGTGGTTCTTGTGGGTGGTATCGCTGCTCCCGGTTTCCCAGAGCTGGGGTGTGCTGGGTGCTTCGTTGCTCCCGGTATCCCGGAGCTGGGGTGTGCTGGACGCTTCGCTGCTGCCGGTATCCCGGAGCTGGGGTGTGCTGGGTGCTTCGCTGCTCCCGGTATCCCGGAGCTGGGTTGTGCTGGGTGCTTCATTGCTCCCGGTATCCCGGAGCTCGGGTGCGTTGAACGCTTCGCTACTCCTGGTATCCCCGGAGCTGGGGTGTGCTGGGTGCTTCGTTGCTCCCGGTATCCCGGAGCTGGGGTGTGCTGGGTGCTTCGTTGCTCCCGGTTTCCTGGAGCTGGGGTGTGTTGGACGCTTCGTTGTTCTCGGTTTCCCCGAGCTGGGGTGTGCTGGACGCTTCGTTGTTCCCGGTTTCCCCGAGCTGGGGTGTGCTGGACGCTTCGTTGCTGTCGGTTTCCCCGAGCTGGGGTGTGCTGGACGCTTCGTTGCTGTCGGTTTCCCCGAGCTGGGGTGTGCTGGACGCTTCGTTGCTGTCAGTTTCCCCGAGCTGGGGTGTGCTGGACGCTTCGTTGCTGTCGGTTTCCCCGAGCTGGGGTGTGCTGGACGCTTCGTTGCTGTCGGTTTCCCCGAGCTGGGGTGTGCTGGACGCTTCGTTGCTGTCGGTTTCCCCGAGCTGGGGTGTGCTGGGCTCTTCGTTGCTGTCGGTTTCCCCGAGCTGGGGTGTGCTGGGCTCTTCGTTGCTGTCGGTTTCCCCGAGCTGGGGTGTGCTGGGCGCTTCGTTGCTCCTGGTTTCCCCGAGCTGGGGTGTGCTGGGCTCTTCGTTGCTCCCGGTGTTCTGGAGCTGAGGGGTCTTCTCGGTTTCCTTTTGTTCCTGTGCGCTTTGCCGCTTTTTTTGTTGGTGCCGGCTGTTCCTTTCGCGGCCCTCCTCGTCAGACGAGGAGCAGCCGCTGCTGTCCGTTTGGGACATGAGCCGCTTTTTCCCACTGGGCTGGGCCTTTTGCAGCATCTTTTCCTGGGGGAATGGTGGGCCTTTTCTTGGTGGGTTCTTTCCCCACCAACTTCCAGTCTTCCAGTTGTTCCTCCACTGCTTCCTCTTCCATTGATTCTATCTGCTGGGGAGGAGGCTGAGAGCTGGTTTCCAAGGCCTGGCAGTTTCCTGCAGTGTCCTTTTCCTGTTTCCCTCAGTGTCCTCCATATTCGTGGTGTCATCACTAATGGTCTTGGTGCTGGGAGCGGTATTGGTCTCCTTTGGGACGACCTTTGCAGTCCCTTCCTCGTGCACCACATTGTTCTTTGCCACCTGCGCATGGCTGAAGCTGCGCTTGGGGCAGGACTTGTAGAGGTGGCCAGCCCCACCACAAAGGTTGCAGATCTTATTTTCTTTGCAGTCCTTTGTCTGGTGGCCTTCTTTCTTGCAGTTCCTGCAGATGATGACCATGCAATTGGCCGCCACGTGCCCAGATTTCCCACAGGTTCGACACACCCTGGGTTGGCCAGCATACACCATGTATCCCCGACTTCCTCCCATGGCGAAGCTGGAGGTGGGGTGCAGGATGGTTCCTTCAGCGTCCACTTTCAGCGTGACCTTGATCTGCCGTTTACCCGTCCAGATCCCAAAGAGGTCGTTGATGTCCATGCTATTTCCAGCATCATCGACGTATCTGCCATGGAAGGTGAGCACATCGATGACAGGGATGTGGGGGTTGTACATGTGTACAGTAACAAGGCGGTTTCTTTGCAATGGGCGGATGAACAGTGTCTCAGCACCTTTGATTAAATGCAGCTCTTCACTCCTCTTTAACCGCCATTGGGGAAATCCTGCAGAGCGAAAATGTCCGCAGCTTTGAACCCGCAACATCCAATGACGATCTTCTTCACGAAGAACGGGTGGTCAATCGGCGCTCCTTCTTCCACCTTCTTGACTGTCACTCGGACAGTATTCCGGACTCCCTGGCTCGCCGCTCGGTTGGCCGCCATCTTGCCTGCCGATCGCTCTCCGCTCCGGACTCCCTGGCTCGCTCCTCCGTTGGCCGCCATCTCGTCTGCCGATCGCTCTCCGCTCCGGACTCCCTGGCTTGCTCCTCCGTTGGCCGCCATCTCACCTGCCGATCGCTCTCCGCTCCGGACTCCCTGGCTCGCTCCTCCGTTGGCCGCCATCTCGCCTGCCGATCACTCTCCGCTCCGGACTCCCTGGCTCGCTCCTCCATTGGACGCCTTCTATGCAGATCGCTCTTCCCTAATTGCCGTTCGGCCGAAGCCAGCATGAAGATCCACCAATAGCAGGGAGAGTTTTCTTTTCAATGGGCATTAGGCCGGAGCCAGTTCAGTACACAATACTCCAGCTGAGGCCTAATGAGTCATTTGTAAAAGTTTTCAATTCCCCTGTTCAATGCCCCTATTGACAAAGCCAAGTATCCCATATGCTTTCTTAACCGCCTTATCAACTTGCCCTGCCACCTTCAAAGGTTTGTGAATATGCACCCCCAGGTCCGTCTGCTCTTGCCCCCCCCCCCAAAATAGTACCATTTGGATTACACTGCCTCGCCATGTTGTTCCTCCCAAAGTGCATAACTTCACACTTATCCACTTCATTGGCTGTAAAGCCCTTTGGGACGTCCGGTGGGCGTGAAAGGCGATATATAAATGCAAGTCTTTTTTCATTTTCACTGCACCATCCTCATCAACCCACTTTGTTACTTCATCAAAGAACACAATCAGGTTATTCAGACATGATTTACCTTTAACAAGTCCAACAACTTCTGCAGTCCTGCCACATCCAGTCATGAATGGTGGACGACAATTAAATAACTAACGGGAGGAGGAGGCTCCATGAACATCCCCATCCTCAATGATGGCAGAGCCTAGCATTTGAGTGCAAAAGACAAGGCTGAAGCATTCGCATCCATCTTCAGCCAGAACTGCTGAGTGGATGATCCACCTTGGCCTCCTCATGAGGTCCCTGCCATCACAGATACCAGTCTTCAGCCAATTCGATTCACTCCACGTGATATCAAGAAACAGCTGAGCACACTGGATACAGCAGAGGCTATGGGGCTTGACAACATCCCGGCTGTACTGCTGAAGACGTGCTCCAGAACTAGCCACACCTCGAGCCAAGCTGTTCTAGTATTGGCTTCTACCCAACAAAGTGGAAAATTGCCCATGTATGTCCTGTCCACAAAAAGCAGGACAAATCCAATCCAGCCAATTACCATCCCATCCATCTACTCTCAATCACCAGCAAAGTGATGGAAAGTGTCGTTGACAGTACTAGCAAGTGGCACTTACCAATAACCTGCTCACTGATGCCCAGTTTGGGTGCCGCCAGGACCACTCAGCTCCAGACCTCATTACAGCCTTGGTCCAAACATGGATAAAAGAGTTGAATTCCAGAGATGAGGTGAGAGTGACTGCCCTTGACAACAAGACAGCATTTGACCGAATGTGGCATCAAGGCGCCGTAGTAAAATTGAAGTCAATGGGAATCAGGGGAAAACTCTCCACTGGCTGGAGTTATACCTAGAACAAAGGAAGATGGTTGTGGTTGTTGGGAGGCCAATCATCTCAGCCCCACGACATCGCTGCAGGAGTTCCTCAGGGCAGTGTCCTAGGCCCAACCATCTTCAGCTGCTTCATCAATTACCTTCCCTCCATCATAGGATCAGAAGTGGGAATGTTCACTGATGATTGCAGTGTTCAGTTCCATTCACAACTCCTCAGATAATGAAGCAGTCCGTGCCTACCTGCAGCAAGACCGGGATGACATTCAGGCTTGGGCTGATAAATGGCAAGTAACATTCATGCCACACAAATGCCAGGTATTGACCATTTCCAACAAGAGTCTAACTACCGCCCCTTGACATTCAACAGGATTACCATCACCGAAACAGCTTAGATATGTTTATATCTGCACCGTGAGGTAATGCAGTATGTGTTATGTCCGGGTATAATAAGACACAGACTGCAGGAGAAACGGTACAACAGGTGTTTACTCAATGTGGCTCACAGTGGAACTGATCTGTACAGACTACTCAGTGCTATATACAGGTGTAGTCACTGCCGGTACTGCAGTATACATGAGCTGTAAAAGATAGTTCCCCTTAAAGGTATATACATTACAATTCCTCCCCTTTTAGATTAACAGTACCATAACACTCATTTAACAATTAAATATCAAGCTAATTACAATTAACACTTTTAACATGCAACATTAGCTGAAAATAGTCTATTTATATATTCAGTCTTTGGGGAGGCTTCCTGATCCTTTCTGGATAGCGCCTTTCCCGAGTGTCTTGCTCTTGGTGCGGAGGCGATTCTGGCCCCTGTCGTCGGTTGGTTCATCAGCTTCCGATGCTGCTGTTTCTGGGGTAGATGCGACCTGTACGTCGGGTTCATCACCAGGTACGTATTGGGCGAGGCATAGGGTTGACTTGTTCCTGTGACTCTAGGATCTGGTCAGTATGGCGTCTCACGATGCTCTCCCCAACGTCCACTGTGTACATTAGTGGGCCCTGCCGTGTGCATATCGTTCCTGGCTGCCATTTTTCTGTTCGGTAGTCGCGGGCCAAGACTGGTTGCCCTACATTGAAGCTCCTTGTTGGCTTCTCATGGATGTGCTGGAATTGCTTACTCTCAACATCTCTTCGTATGTTTGGTCTGAGCAAATCCAGGCGAGATCTTAACCTTCGGTTAAAGAACATCATGGCTGGGGCCTGGTTGGTGACTGCATGTGTCGCATTCCGGTAGGAGAACAGGAAATTGTCCACCTTGTGCTGCAGCGGAATGTTGTCATTGTACATAGCCTTTATTGCCTTCTTAAAGGTTTGTACGAACCTCTCAGCCAATCCATTTGTGGCTGGATGATACGGGGCGGATGTGTAATGCCTTACCCCATTCTTTTTCAAGAACCTCCGGAACTCTTCGGACACAAACTGTGGTCCGTTGTCGGAGCAAATCTGTTCTGGCAAGCCATTCCTGGCAAAAATGGTCCGTAGGACTGCAATAGTTTTCTCCATGGTGGTGGAGGACATTTTCATGACCTCAGGCCATTTCGAGTGCGCATCCACGGCTATTAAAAACATTGAGTCCATGAATGGACCAGCAAAATCAATATGCACCCGTTGCCATGGAGATGAGGGCCACTCCCATGGGTGTAGAGGGGCCTGTGGTGGTGCATTTTGGACTTTCTGGCATCCTGAGCAGCTCTTGGTCAGGTCCTCGATTTGTTTATCAATTCCCGGCCACCACACATAAGCCCTGGCTAGGCTTTTCATTTTTACCCCTCCCAGATGACCCTCATGAAGCTCATTGAGCACTCTATCCCTTAACTTGGGTGGAATTACCACTCGGGATCCACACATCAAGGTCCCCAGGCACACTGACAGCTGTTCTCTCCTTGTCGAGAATGCTGGCAACAGTGAGTCGCCATGTGCTGGCCATCCCTTCACCGTCAAATCATATACCCGAGACAGTGTCGGGTCATTTCGGGTTTCCTTTTCGATACAAGCGTTAGTTACCAGTAGGTATTCAACTATAGTTGAATGGAATATTTCGACAGGATCCACTGCTGGTGCTTCCTCCGCAGTAGGCAGTGGCAGGCGTGATAGCCCATCAGCATTTCCATGCTGTTTCGTGCCCTTATATTCAATCTCATAGTGGTGCGCCCCTAGAAAAAGTGACCATCTTTGTAGTCGTTGCGCAGTCATCACCGGAACGCCCTTCTTCGGATTAAAAATGGAGACAAGAGGCTGGTGATCAGTCAGCAAGGTGAATTTCTGCCCGTGCAGATAGTGATTGAACCTTTTCACTCCCCACACTAGGCTGAGGGCCTCCCTGTCAATCTGGGCATAGTTACGCTCGGCTGAGGTTAGTGATCATGACGCAAAGGCTATTGGCCTCTCTGAGCCATCCGAGAATTTGTGCGACAGCACCGCTCCAATGCCGTAGGGTGACGCATCACATGCCAACCGAATTGGTAATGCTGGGTTGTAATGGGCCAATACCTCTTTCGATGTGATTAGTGTTTTGCTCTTCTGGAAAGCTCGACTACATTCGTCACTCCACTTCCATGGCACCCCAGTTTGCAGTAGGGTGTTCAGTGGGTGTAGTATTGTAGACAAATTTGGCAAGAACTTATGGTAGTATTTTACCAGCCCAAGGAACGACCTCAGTTGTGACACATTTTCCGGTGCTGGAGCCTTGACTGCTGCCTCAATCTTCTCTGGGGACTTATGTAACCCCTCTTTATCGATAACGTGGCCACAATACGAGATCTGTTTTCTAAAAAACTCGCATTTGGGGCAGTTAGCTCGGAGTCCATATTCCTGCAATCTAGTGAGCACCTGCTCCAGATTGGCAAGGTGATCACTGTCATTTTCGCCCGTGACCAGGATGTCACCCAAATAACACTGGGTCCCTGGGATCCCTTGCAGGACTTGTTCCATTGCCCTCTGCCAAATAGCCGGAGCTGATGCTACCCCGAATACCAGCCGGTTGTATTGGTAGAGACCTTTATGGGTGTTGATTGTGAGGTATTTTTTTGATGCTTCTTCTACCTCCATTTGCAGATACGCCTGGGCCAGATCAATCTTAGTGAAGCGTTTCCCTCCAGATAGCGAGGCGAAAATATCTTCAATCCGCGGAAGTGGATATTGTACGGTGTGAAGGACCGGGTTCACTGTTACCTTAAAGTCCCCACAGATGCGAACCTTCCTTGGTTCCCCAGGCGTGCTGCTCAACGACTTTTTCATCACAGGGACGATGGGTGTAGCCCACTCGCTCCAGTCTACCTTGGACAGGACACCTGAACGTTCCAGACTCTCCAGCTCTGCTTCGACGGCTGGGCGGATCGCCTTAAAAAAATTTGGGGCTTGCGTTTTCTTCCATTTTAATCGTCGCTGTCATGCCTTTTAGTGTTCCAAGTCCTTGCTGGAACACTTCTTTCGCGTCCACACTCTTGGCCTGAACACTTCCCTCTGCAACTGGACCCTGGACTTCCTAACAAACAGACCCCAGTCTGTCAAATTAGGTAACCACACCTCCACCCCCCCCCCACCCTGACCCTGAACACGGGGGCCCCACAAGGATGTGTGCTGAGCCCCCTCATCTACTCCCTCTTCACCCACGACTGTGTGGCTGTTCATGGTTCCAACACCATCAAGTTTGCGGATGATACCACGGTAGTAGGCCAGATCACCAACAACGATGAGTCAGCCTACAGGGAGGAGGTCCAGCATCTCGTGAAGTGGTGCACCGATAACAACTTGGCCCTTAACATCAAGAAAACCAAAGAAATCATTGTGGACTTCAGGAAGTCTAAAGGCGGAAGTCACACCCCCATCCACATCAATGGGGCTGTGGTGGAAAGGGTGGACAGCTTTAAGTTCCTCGGAGTCCACATCACGGAAGACCTCTCCTGGTCCCTCAATACCTCCTCTCTGGTGAAGAAGGCCCAGCAGCGCCTATATTTCCTAAGGAGGCTGAAGGGATGTAACCTGTCACCCTTGATCCTCTCTAACTTTTACCGCTGCACAATAGAGAGCATCCTGACAAACTGTATCACAGTATGGTATGGCAGCTGTAGCTACTATGACCGGAAAGCCCTGCAGCGGGTAGTCAAAACTGCCCAACGCATTACTGGCACCCGGCTACCGACCATAGAGCACATATACCAGAAACGCTGTTTACGGAGGTCACGGTCCATCATCAAAGACCCTACCCACCCCAGCCACAGTCTGTTCGCCCTCCTGCCATCTGGGAGACGCTACAGATGCATTCGCACCCGTACGACCAGATTTAGGAACAGCTTCTTTCCCAGGGCTGTCATCCTACTGAACTCCACAAATAAACTCTAAAGCCTGCACATCTGCCAATGCACTTTATTATGGTTATGTTTATGTTAATGTATTACAAGCCAAATGAATGTTGAATGTTTAAATGTCTTAATCTAAATGTACACTCTCGGGAGCCGCAAGCCTACATTTCGTTGTACTGCACTTGTGCACTAACAATGACAATAAAGTTGATTATGATTATGTCAGTTAGGATCTTTGACAGTCGCCCAGGTGTGACGTCGTCATCCTTTTTGTCAGCCACAGTCAGTGCCTGTATGGAATGCCAATCCAGTTGTATTTTCCGGATCCATTCACGTCCCAGTAATGGTGGTCCTACATCTTGCAATACATACAGGTCTAGTTTTGGTGTTTCCTTACCATTATATATAACGGTCACCCTTATTTTTCCTTTGGGGTAGACTTTTTGCCCCGTGTACGTCTTCAAAATAATTTTTGTGTCTCTCAAGGGTATGTGTGAGAATAGCCGCTCGTAGTCCCGTCGGTTTATGACTGTTAGGGCTGATCCTGTGTCCAATTCCATCTTTACCTGGACTCCTGCTATCTTGAGAGTGACCCAAATGGTTCGGTGATCCTCCGTTGTGATCACATTATGTAGTTTCAGACAACTCAGTTCCCTGCTTTCGGAGTCGTTATCACTCTTTTGTTCGTCTGAACTATTCTCCGTCATCTTATGTACCTTCTTGTACTTTCCTTTGGTAGGTTTCTTATTGCTGGTTTTCTTTCCCGACCTGCAGACTTATGCTATGTGTCCTACTTTTCCACACTGTCTGCACACTTTGTCTTTGAACCAGCAATCATTCTGGTCGTGTGTTGTTCTGCCGCAGCGATAGCACTTCTCTGTTCCATATGACATTTCGTTTGTGCCATATTCTTGCGGTCTCTGTTGTATCTCTGCAGCGCCCCATGCTGCTGCGTCATATGATACCGCAATGCTGAAAGCCTTTTCCAGCGTAAGGTCCTTTTCAGATAAAAGCCGTTTCTGGGTTCCTTAAGGTATCTGCCAGTCCCGCTCCAAACTGGCAGTGTTTCGATAGTTTGCGCAGTTCTGTTAAATAATCAGCATTGCTTTCATCCTTATGCTGGTTCCGTTTGTGAAACTTGAATCTTTCTGCTATCAGCAGCGGTGTGGGGTTTAAATGTTCCTGTAGTATCGTTACTATGTCTTCAAAACTCTTTTCCATTGGCTTCGTTGGGGTTACTAGATTTCGTAATAAACCATACGTCTTTGCACCCATTAAATTTAACAATACCGACGCTTTCTTGTCATCTGACATCTCATTTGCCTTGCAGTACACCTCTATTCGTTCGACATATGTAGTCCAATCTTCGACTTCATTGTCAAATGCGGTGATACTGCCACTCTTCGGCATTTTGGGTGTGGTTTAAAATGGCGTCTCCCAATGGCTTAAAATGGCGTCTCCCGCGCTTTCCTTCCTCCCCCGCTGCTGCCAACGCCGCTCCCGGTGGTTCTCGTGGCAATGGTGGCGCCCTGTAGGTTTCGCGCGCTTCTCCTGCGCTGCTGCCAACGCCGCTCTCGGCGGTCCTCGTGGCAATGGCGGCGCCTCACGGGTTTCTGCGTGTCTCTCTCTCCCTCTCTCCGATGCTGCTCGGCCCCTGAACACCGGCTGCGCCCTGTGCGCTCTGCCCTCTCTCTCTCTCTCCCCCGTCGACGCTGCTCGGCCCTTTGCTGTGCCGCTCGGTCGGGCTCTAGCCCGCCGCTGTCCGGGAAGGGTCTGCGCACTACCTGTTGCCAGCCCATTTCGCTGGACCGCCTCGACAGCCTCCCCCGCAATTCTCGAGTCTCTGCTGGATGACTGGGCAGTCGCCCGTGGTCGACGCCCGAGTCTCTGGCCTTGACCTCCAATCCACTGATCTCCAGGAACGAATCCCCGGGAGGTGATGCAGAGTTGCAGGTAGGTTCGAACTTGCCTTGTCGCCAATGTTGTGTCCGGGTATAATAAGACACAGAATGCAGGAGAAACAGTACAACAGGTGTTTACTCAACGTGGCTCACAGTGGACCTGATCTGTACAGATTACTACTCAGTGTTATATACAGGTGTGGTCACTGCCGGTACTGCAGTATACATGAGCTGTAAAAGATAGTTCCCCTTAAAGGTATGTGCATTACAGTATGCATGGAATTCTAATGAAAATTTTACACCCAAGATTTATCCAGTGAAGTTCTGGCAAAGCAGTCACTGGCCAAGAAAACAGCAAATGAGCAATGGCAGGTGTTCAAGGTGGAGATAGTTCAGAAACAAACCAAGCGATTCCCATAAGGAGGAAAGATAGGCCATCCAAAGCTAGAGCTCCCTGGATGACAGCGGAAATAGAGATTAAAATAAAGGTTTATGACAAATGTCAGGTACAGAATACAGTAGAAAACCTGGCAGAATACAGAGTATACAGGGGTAAATTGAAAAACAATATAAGAATGGCAATGAGAGAATATGAGAAAAGATTAGCAGGTAACATAAATTGGAACCCAAAAATTGACTTTGGTGAACCTTCTCTGTATCCAGGTCTCCTTTAGGTGGAAAGTCTAACCATAAATATCTTAAGCTACCATAAAGAGAATCCCACTTAAGGACTTAACCAAAGGTCAATTTAGTTACATAGGCCCCTTTCTAAAGTGTGACTTAAGTAGACCAACATGTCTCAGAAAGGTGTGACTGTCTTTTTAGCAAGAAAGCATGCTATACTGATAACATAGTCATGAAGACTATGTTAGACAATGCCCTCAATCATAAGGCTGTCTGTTTCTTAGTTCTTATCACCCAAGGTCCATGTTTGCTTGACCCAAGGAATTTTAAGTCCTTCTTTGCTTGGGCAATGCCACCTGTTTCTATATGAACTGCCATGTTGTCTGAATGCTAAAAATTACAAAGAATTTAACTCCTTTGGCTGGACTACAACTATTCTACAGGACTGAATTAATAACCTTCCAATTGACACAATTTAAAAATAATTTCACTTCAACATCGTCTAATTGACGACAGTTCAATATGTGTCATCCTTTAAAATCAAAATCAACAAATAGGTGGTCCAGGTGCACATGACTCCATCATAGAAAAATATCAAATACAACAGAAAATGTTTTAAGACTGGATTGGAATAAAATACAGTAATATATCAAATACAGCAGAATTTTTTTTAATAAAAGACTGGATTGGAATAAAATACAGTAATATAATACTATATTAATGTGATGTGTAAAACCTGAAGTGATCCAATCCAGGTTATTAAAATGACAGGGCTCCCTACCCTCTACCTGATCTTGCACATACTATTCCTGCTAAATAGAATGTACTGTACTGTAACATTGAATATAATTAAGATCCCCCACAATGGTTATCCAACTTCATTGCAACAGTTATTATTTCTTAAACCACACTAACATTATTGCAACCATCATTATTAAAACCATAACTCAAACTTTATGCTACATCTAAAAAGCAACAGAAGCCCACATGTTGCTCTGTTTAACCATTTACATTGTTACACTCATTCTGGTGTTTCCCATAGTCTTCAGTCCTTGCTGAGTGAAATCCAGGAGGCCACATGAGCCAAAATAAAAACGACTCTGCCCAGTGCCTACTCAACCTTCTACGAGGAATACATGCAGTACACAGGCTGGCAGATTGATGCTCAGTGAAAAGATTTAATCCCCTTACTATGACACAACCCAACCCTTCTAATTCACAACAAAAATTATTTTTAATTTTGTTTGTTGTTGTTTCCATTTCTAAATATCTTTTCCCATTTTTAATTGTTGCTCTAATGGATAGTAAGGATCCTAAGTAGAATTTCTTTAGGCAGCCTGTTTTCCAGTGAACATTTAGCATAATTCACAATTAGGCTCATAACAGTTCTCTTGAAGAAAAAAAGGTGTTTTAAAAAGTGTATTTCAGAGATCTTAAAAAGTGAATAATTTGCAGCACAGCAAAAGCCAATAAAAATCTCCAAAATATTTTTCTATAAGCATTGTACAAACTAGTTAAGACATGAATAGTGCAAACCACAAAAGGTTGTTGGCTGAACAACCGACTTATTATAAATAATAACCGGGTAGTAAGAGGAGGGGTGGGGCCGATTAGGGACCAAAAAGGAGACTGCGCGTGGAGGCAGAGGGCATGGCTGAGGTACTAAATGAGTACTTTGCATCTGTCTTCACTAAGGAAGAAGATTATGCCAAAATCATAGTGAAAGAGGAGACAGTGGAGATACTGGATGAGATAAAAATTGATAAAGAGGTACTAGAAAGGCTGGCTGTACTTAAAGTTGGTAAGTCACCAGGACCGGATGGGACGCATCCAAGGATGCTGAGGGAAGTTAAGGAGGAAATCGCGGAGGTACTGGCCGTAATCTTCCAATCCTCCTTAGATACGGGGGTAGTGCCAGAGGACTGGAGAATTGCAAATAGAAGCATAGAAGATAGGAGCAGGAGTAGGCCATTCGGCCCCTCGAGCCAGCTCCGCTATTCAATGCGATCATGGCTGATCATCCAAATTCAGTACCCTGTCACTGCTTTCCCCCATATCCCTTGATCCCTTTAGCCTTAAGAAATATATCCAACTCCTTCTTGAATATATTTAATGAATTGGCCTCTACTGCCTTCTGTGGTAGAGAATTCCACAGGTTCACCACTCTCTGGGTGAAGAAATTCCTCCTCATCTCTGTCCTAAATGGCTTACCCCTTATCTTTAGACTGTGACCCCTGGTTCTGGACTCCCCCGCCATCGGGAACATCCTTCCTGCATCTAGTCTGTCTAGTCCTGTTAGAATTTTATAAGTTTCAATGAGATCCCCTCTCATTCTTCTAAACTCCAGTGAATATAAGCCCAATCGACCCAATCTCTCCTCATACGTCATTCCTGCCATCCCAGATATCAGCCTGGTGAATCTTCGCTGCACTCTCTCCATGGCAAGAACATCCTTCCTCAGATAAGGCGACCAAAACTGCACACAATACTCAAGATGTGGTCTCACCAAGGCCCTGTACAACTGCAGCAAGATATCCTTGTTCCTGTACTCAAACCCTCTCACTACAAAGGCCAACACACCATTTGCCTTCTTAACCGCCTGCTGAACCTGCATGCTTACCTTGTGACTGGTGCAGAAGGACGTCCAGGTCTCGTTGCACTTCCCCTTCTCCCAATCTATTGCCATTCAAATAATAATCTGCCTTCTTGTTTTTGACACCAAAGTGGATAACCTCGCATTTATCCATGTTATATTGCATCTGCCATGCTTCTGCCCAATCACCCAACCTGTCCAAATCAGACTGGAGTTTCTCGGCATCCTCCTCACAGCACACACGCCCACCCAGCTTTGTGTCGTCTGCAAACTTGGAGATATTACATCTAGTTCCCTCATCCAGGTCATTAATATATATTGTGAATAGCTGGGGTCCAAGGACCGATCCCTGTGGTACCCCACTAGTCACTGCCTGCCACTTGGAAAAAGAGCCGTTTATTCCAACTCTTTGCTTTCTGTCTGCCAACCAGTTCTCTATCCAAGTCAATACCTTGCCCCCAATCCCATGTGCCTTAACTTTACACGCTAATCTCTTATGCAGGACCTTATCGAAAGCCTTTTGAAAGTCCAAATACACCACATCCACTGGTTCTCCCTTATCTATTTTACCAGTTACATCCCCAAAAAATTCCAGTAGATTAGTCAAGCACGATTTACCTTTTATAAATCCATGTTGACTTTGTCTGATCCGGTCACTGTTTTCCAAGTGCTCTGCTATTACATCTTTTATAATGGACTCTAGCATTTTCCCCACCACCGATGTCAGGCTTACTGGTCTGTAATTCCCCGTTTTCTTTCTACCGCCTTTTTTGAACCGTGGGGTAACATTAGCTACCCGTCAATCCATGGGTACTGTTCCAGAGTCTATCGAATTTTGGAAGATGACCAGCAATGCATCTATTATTTCTAGGGCCACTTCCTTAAGTACCCAAGGATGTAGATTATCAGGCCCTGGGGATTTATCGGCCTTCAATCCCATCAATTTCTCTAACACCATTTCCCTACAAATACTGATTTCTATCAGTTCCTGCCTTTCATTAGACCCTATGTTCCCCGACATCTCTGGGAGGTTATTTGTGTCCTCCTTTGTGAAGACAGAACCAAAGTATGTATTTAATTGGTCTGCCATTTCTTTGTTCCCCATTATAACTTTCCCTGATTCTGACTGCAAGGGACCTACGCTTGACTTCACCAATCTTTTTCTCTTCACATATCTATAAAAGCTTTTACAGTCAGTTTCTATGTTCACTGCAAGCTTACTCTCATACTCTATTTTCCCCCTCTTAATTAATCTCTTTGTCCTCCTTTGTTGAATCCTAATCTGCTCCCAATCCTCAGGTTTACTGCTTTTTCTGGCCAATTTATATTTGGATCTCTTTGGATCTTATGCTATCCCTAATTTCCCTTGTTAGTCACGGTTGAGTCACCTTTTTTGTTATATTTTTATGCCAAACTGGGATGAACAAATTCTGTAGTTCATCCATGCGATCTTTGAATGTTTGCCATTGCCTATCCACCGTCAACCCTTTGAGTGACATTCCCAATCAATCCTACCCAACTTGCGCCTCATACCATCGTAGTTTCCTTTATTTAAATTCAGGACTCTAGTCTCTGAGTCAACTACTTCACTCTCCATCTTAATGAAGAATTCTATCATATTATGATCGCTCCGACCCAGGGGGCCTCGCACAAGATTGCTAATTAATCCTTTCTCATTACATAATACCCAGTCTAAGATGGCCTGATCTCCAGTTGGTTCCTTGACATATTGGTCCAGGAAACCATCCCATATACACTCCAGGAATTCCTCCTCCACAGTATTGTTACTAATTTGGTTAGTCCAATCTATATGTAGATTAAAGTCACCCATGATAACTGCTGTGCCCTTATTGCACGCTTCTCTAATTTCCCTTTTAATGCCATCCCCGACCTCCACATTACTTGTTTGGAGGTCTATATACCACTCCCACTAACGTTTTCTGCCCCTTGGTATTTCTCAGTTCTACCGATACAGATTCCACATCATCAGAGCTAATGTCCTTCCTTACAATTGTGTTAATCCCCTCTTTAACCAGCAATGCTACCCCACCTCCTTTTTCTTTTTGCCTATCTTTCCTGAATATTGAATACCCCTGGATGTTGAGTTCCCAGCCTTGGCCACCCTGGAGCCATGTTTCCGTAATCCCAATCATATCATATTCATTTACCTCTATTTGCGCAGCTAATTCATCCACCTTATTACAAATGCTCCTCGCATTCAGACACAAAGCCTTCAGGCTTGTTTTTTTTAATGCTCTTAGATCTTTTAGAATTATTATTTACTGTGGCCATGTATGATTTAAACCCTTGATTTCTCTGTCTGCCACTTTTGTTTTTCTCCTTCCTGTCTTTTGCTTTTATCCTGGTTTCCCTTTCCTCTGTCTCCCTGCTCCGGTTCCCAACCCTCTGCCATTTTAGTTTAAACCCTCCCCCAGAGCACTAGCAAACACTCCCACTAGGACATCGGTCCCGGCCCTGCCCAGGTGCAAAGCGTCCATTTTGTACTGGTCCCACCTCCCCCAGAACCAGTTCCAATGTCCCAGGAATTTGAATCGCTCCCCCTTGCACCATTCCTCTAGCCACGTAATCATCTGAAATATCCTTCTATTTCTACGCTGACTAGCACGTGGCACTGGTAGCAATCCTGAGATTACTACCTTTGAGGTTCTATTTTTTCATTTACCTCCTAACTCCCTGTATTCAGCTTTTAATAATAATAATAATAATTCAACTTTATTGTCATTGTACAATGCACAAGTACATGAACAACGAAATGTGATCTTGCAAGCTCCCATGAGTCCAGTACAAATAACATTAACATTAAACGTAAATAGCACCGTCCTGGGAGAAGCAAAGCCGCTGCGTCTGTGCGCGCCGCCATTCCATTTCCACCATTCCTCCTGTCCGACAATCTTCAGCCCAACGCCCGGGCCTGCTCACCAGCCGCCCCTCCCGTGACCTTCTCACCAACCGCCCCTCCTCGGGGCTCCTTCCGTGACCTTCTGCACCTAGTCTTCCCTGATGGTCACCCCTCCAGGTACTAACCAGGCCTGGCTCTGCTTAGTTTCCAAGCCTTGCCAGTGACCCTGTCCCTAGTCCCAGGAACGGGACCACATCCCGGTTTTTACCTATATCGTTGGTACCTATATGCACCATGGCAACTGGCTGTTCACCCTCCCCTTCCAAAATGTTCTGCAGCCGCTCTGAGACATCCTTGGCCCTTGCACCAGGGAGGCAACACACCATCCTGGAGTCTCGTTTGCGGCCGCAGAAACGCCTATCTATTTCCCTTACAATAGAATCCCCTATCACTATAGCTCTCCCACTCTTTTTCCTCCCGTCCTGTGCAGCAGAACCACCCCTGGTGCCAGGAAGTTGGCTGCTGCTGCCTTCCCCTGGTAAGCCGTTCCCCCCCCCAATCAGTATCCAAAGTGGTATATCTGTTTGAGAGGGGGATGGCCACAGGGGACTCCTGCACCACTTGCCTGCGCCTACTACTCTGCCTGTTGGTCACCCATTGCCTTTCTGCCTGTGCAACCTTTGCCTGCGGTGTGACCAATTGCTTAAACATGATATCAACGATGTCCTCAGCATCGCAAATGGTCCAGTATGTATCCAATCGCAGCTCCAGCGCCGCAATGCAGTCTGCCAGTAGCTGCAGCTAGATACACTTCCTGCACACATGGTTGTCAGGGACACAGGAAGTGTCTGAGTTCCCATCGCGCAGGAGGAGCATACCACGGGGCCGAGCTCTCCTGCCATGACTTACCCTTTAATTAATTCAAAATAAATCAAATCAATCCCACCAATTAAACTACAGTTAAATGATATATTTAAGGGCCTTGGTTTACAAACAGTCCCCGCTACACCACAGAGAGCTTAGAAACTATAAACCACAGAGTTTAAGTTTAAAAAAGAGAGAAATACCAACCAATCACTTACCTGCTTTCTGGTGACGTCACACTTAGATTACTTTTTACTTCTCTCCCTCCCTCCGAGCTCGGCGATTGGTAAGCCTACCTGCGCTCTGCCGCCTCACCCAGGTCCGCCGCCGCTGTGGGGCCTACCTGCGCTCTGCCGCCACCGCCTCACCCAGATCTGCCGCCGCTGTGGGGCCTACCTGCGCTCTGCCACCTCACCCAGGTCCGCCGCCGCTGTGGGGCCTACCTGTGCTCTGCCGCCACTTCTTGTAGCCACTCCTCTGCCGCCGCCACCGCCTCACCCAGGTCCACCGCTGCTGTGGGGCCTACCTGCGCCGCCGCCGCTGTGGGGCCTACCTGCGCTCTGCCGCCGCTTCTTGTAGCCGCTCCTCTGCCACCACCGCCTCACCCAGGTCCGCCGCCGCTGTTACACACTTGTTCAAAAAAGGGGGCAAGAATAAGCCCAGCAACTACAGGCCAGTCAGTTTAACCTCAGTAGTGGGGAAGCTTTTAGAAACGATAATCAGGGACAAAGTTAATAATCACTTGGGCAAGTGTGGATTAATTAAGGAAAGCCAGCACGGATTTGTTAAAGGCAAATCAGGTTTAACCAACTTGATCGAGTTTTTTGATGCAGTAACAGAGAGGATTGATGAGGGCAATGCAGTTGATGTGGTGTACATAGACTTCCAAAAGGCGTTTGATAAAGTGCCACATAATCGGCTTGCCAGCAAAGTTGAAGCCCATGGAATAAAATGGACAGTGGCAGAATGGATACAAAATTGGCTAAGTGACAGGAAACAGAGAGTAGTGGTGAACGGTTCTGACAAAGGGTCATCGACCTGAAACGTTAACTCTGTTTCTCTCTCCACAGATGCTGCCTGACCTGCTGAGTATTTCCAGCATCCGCAGTATTTTGCTTTTGTAGTGATGAACAATTGTTTTTCGGACTTGAGGAAAGTAGGATGTTCCCCAGGGGTCGGTTCTAGGACCACTGCTTTTCTTGATATATATTAATGACTTGGACTTGGGTGTACAGGGCACAATTTCAAAATTTGCAGATGACACAAAACCTGGAAGTATAGTGAACAGTGAGGAGAATAGTGATAGACTTCAAGAAGACATAGATAGGATGGTGAAATGAGTGGATATGTGGCTAATGAAATTTAATGCAGAAAAGTGCGAAGTGATACATTTTGGTAGGAAGAACGAGGAGAGGCAATGTAAACTAAAGGGTACAATTCTAAAGGGGATGCATGAACAGAGAGACCTGAGGGTATATGTGCATAAATCGTTGAAGGTGGCAGCGCAGGTTGAGAAAGTGGTTAAAAAAGCATACGGGATCCTGGGCTTCATAAAAAGCAGCATAGGGTACAAAAGCAAGGAAGTTATGATGAACCTTTATAAAACACTGGTTCGGCTTCAACTGGAGTATTGTGTCCAATTCTGGGCACCGCACTTTAGGAAGGATGTGAAGGCCTTAGAGAGGGTGCAGAAAAAATTTACGAGAATTATTCCAGGGATGAGGAACTTCAGTTACGTGCATAGACTAGAGAAGCTGGGGTTGTTCTCCTTAGAGCAGAGAAGGTTGAGAGATTTGATAGAGATTTTCAAAATCATGATGGGTCTAGACAGAGTAGATAGAAACTGTTCTCATTGGCGGAAAGGCCGAGAACCAGAGGACACAGATTTAAGTTGATTGGCAAAAGAACAAAAGGAGACATGAGGAAAAACCTTTTTACGCAGCGAGTGGTTAGGATCTGGAATGCACTGCCTGAAAGGGTGGCGGAGGCAGACTCAATCATGGCTTTCAAAAGGGAATTGGATAAGTACCTGAAGGAAAAAAAAATTGCAGGACTACGGGGAAAGGGTGGGGGAGTGGGACTAGCTGAAGTGCTCTTGCAGAGTGCCGGCACGGGCTCTACTGGTCGAATGGCCTCCTTCTGTGCTGTAACCATTCTATGGTTCAGAGCCTAATTAGCCATATTTCATACCTCACCTGCGCAAGTGGAAGTTGGCCAAGCATTAAACCATAATTTTCGCTCGGAATCATTATTACACATATTACTATACCATAGGTAGCAATTGTGTACGTGAACTACAGACAGAATTGACATACATATGCTCTCTCTGTATCCTGTAAGTTGATGGCACCATTATTCAAGGATCATATGATCTAACACCAGTCCAGCTGGTTATCATCATAGGAAAACTTATTATGGACATATTAAACCAGGAACTTGAGGAAAATCTTTATGAAAAGGTCAGTGGAGGAAGTTTAAAAAAAAACTTTTGAAAAGCAATACAAATGCGAGAGGAAACACATACAAGAAATGGTCATTGTAAATAAAAATTGTTATGTGATTTATTCAATACCATCAATGATAAGGACATGAGAAATTGAAATTATGTGATACAGCAATATGATGTGGTTGGAGGAAAACATTTCACTGTCCTACTAACACCAAATATTCAGCAAAATAAATTGTACATACCAGCAAAGCAGGAAAATTACCAAATCACTTGAATCTACAGAAATAAAACCCTTCCCAAGTAACAGGATGGTTATCCTTTTAAATACTTCAGTTCCTAACTAACTCAAAATATACATGCTGTAATTTCTACCATACAACACCTTTCGAATGTCTATTTGGTGACATTTCAATGCTGAATATTGTAAACTACAAGGGAAATGGCCAAATATTTCTATGTTAACAGTATTTAACAATACCCTAGGAATAAATCAAAAATAAAATGTACTCAACATTTGTAGTTTTGTACATTTGGTAATTTTGCAGCAGAAAATTGCTACCGTAGTCATCTGAAACTTAAAATAGAAACGTATTCATATTGGGTCATCCATAGTACAGTAGTAGTAAATACTGTATCACCAAACATTCTGTCATTCATAATTGAACATTGCAAACACATATCTATGAGATAAATATACAAGTCAGTTGAACTGAAGTCAAAAATTATATCAAGATATGAACATAACATTGATAGTTCCCATTGCACAAGTCATATACATTGAGCTCCTTCATAATAAGCAAATAGTGGAAATCCCCCAAATTTTGCAGGTTCAATCTTCCTGAAGTTCAGACACTTGCTCTTTAGCATTTCACCAATGCACAATAACTAGAAAGAATTCCAGGATCAGATCAGAACACTGATGCTCTACTAATCCTACCAATCAGTAAAATGAATGTTCTTTAGAGCCAATCAACTTTGATATCAGACAATAAATGTGTTAGCACTTTGCTGTGCATAGATGCTGAAGGGTGGAACGTTGGTTTTGCCCATGATTTCCTTACATGGTCGCAGTTTTGGTGTTTGATAGGTACCAATTTGAGGCTAAATATTTCACAACGAGGAATGAGGAGGAAAACAAATGGAGCAAATTACCTGTCTTGCATCACATTCTGTCATAGCAGCTGGATCATAACAGCATTGACAGAAACCAGGAACAGGTTGCCTGCTTGCCTGACTTACTGGTCAGGAAATATGCATAGTGACAATAAAGTTACATTTATTTTGTACCCATTTTTAAAACTATATTAATAAGAACAAACTTATCCTCTTTAGGTTCCAGCCTGGAGGAAGACATGTAGCTGATGATTTTTCAGGTAATACACCAAATGAAAAATCAAAAGTTCATCCGTACCATAATCATAGTAAAAGACAGCAAATCAGTTAAGATACTTTATTAACCCAAGTCCCATCAGTGTTACACAAAGTAAATTATTTACATTTTAAATTTACAGTTGGAAAGTATAATAGCACAGATTATGGATTCAAGTTATAGAAAATTAGTTTAAATAAAGCATTTTTAACTTACTTTCAATGCACAGAATATAGCACCAAGAAAGATCTATTAATGTTATTATGTGCTTGTCGTACACAGAAGATGCCACTATTAGTCTTTTTCAAATTGTGTACTGAAATAAGTGCAACTATTAGCAAAAGTAGACCAATATGCAAGTTCTTCTTTTAGCCAATTATTAACAGCAAGGCAGCATCTTGTATTGTTATAAACTGCATTTTGTTTAAATGCCCATACTGAGTAATTCTGAAATCTTTGCATTTAGAGTTTATAAAGAGTGAATAAAATGCAACATACTTCAGTCTGAACTTCTTTCCAATTTACTTCTGTAAAGCAATTATCAGAGTGCCATGCAGTGTATGGGTATTTGATTTACTGAAACACTTTAGTTCTCTAGCAGACAATGTTCTGTGCAACTTAAAAGCTACTACTTTTGAGTTTGACAACAAAATTGGTCCATCTTGTATTCAGAAATACAGTTCTGCCCAGAAGACTGCATTTTTCAGAAAGTTAGATTTTCATCCTAAGGGTCAACTGTAAACCCATAATATTGCACCTGAATTCTACACTTCATACTATGTACTTCTATTACACCATCAGTAATTTTTTCAACACCGATAGATTATCATACTGTACAGTTTTTCCTCTAAGGCAACAACAGATGATTAACAAAAAGCACTAAAGAATACAGTATATATTTACAATCATACATTCACGCTTTATGCCAAATATTTGTCAGCAGTATTGCATTTCACATTAAGGGAAACTTGAAAAAAATTGAAGTGCCAAGTTTACTAAAATAAAGCAAATCAGGTGAGCCTCTGCTTTAATAATTCATCTATCTGGGTCTTGTACATGTTTTTTACATCTTCCAAGTCCAGTCGCAGTTCCTCGGCTTCCTCCGCCTTTTCACCATACATCTGCAGGATGGTGTTGTAGCGCTGATCAATATCCTGAAAAGCAAATTATATTAGCTTGGTCAGAAACTAGCATAATCTCAGTACAAGCACATTTATTCTGAATTTTACAACTTTTGTTTCTTTCAAAAAATCATAACAAAAATGTGTCTGTCTAGGCAAAATTTTATATCAACAGTTTTAAAATCATCCAGCATGCAACAGAACCCTAGTCATAACCCAAGTTGACCAAAAAGTACATTTTGTAGGCTACATGGCAATGTCATGTAACTATGTATAAAACACAACTTCAGAGTACTACAATTCTGAAATACTTGTATTTAAAATGAATACTCACAGCTAAATGTACATTATACAATTTCTACAATTTTCAGTAGTTCTGTGAAAGTCTATTAGCTATCTCATCAAAGTAGTTAATGTTCACAAAATATTACGGTGCCCACAATCATGGCAGCAGCCAAAGGAGAAGGTAAATGGGGGCCAATAAGTACTTTAAATATAAAAAGTTACAAAATAACTCTCCTACTTTGGTAGAAAACATCTGTAGGTTATTCATTTGTTCTTCCATAGTGGAAGACCCAACAGTTTTTGCTCTGTAGATTCAACAGGAGGAATTTAGCTGATACCAGCAAATGGCTTCATGGAACATGCTGATCAGAATCCTGTCCTGTTCTGGATGTGAATGGATGCAAGCCAGGAATCTTATGCAACAGTCACGTTCTGCAATTTTCTGGCTTGAATGGGAATGGACAAGATCACAAGATAAATACAAATGGGGGAGGCCATTTGGCTCCTCTTAGTTCACCATCCACAAAGAACTACATTGCAGCATCCAATTGTTTCATAAATAGTTCCAGGATTTTTACCTCCAGTACTTCCTCCGAAAATCCATTCCATATCTTATCTTTCAAAAGGGAGTTGGATAAGTATCCGAAGGGGAAAAAAAATGCACGGCTATGGGGAAAGGGCAGGGGAGTGGGACTAGCCGAGAGTCGGCACAGGCCTGACAGGCCGAATGGCCTTCTTCCGTGCTGTAACCATTCTATGATTCTGTGAGAAAGCAGCTAAAAAGGCTTACGGGATCCTGGGCTTCATAAATAGTGGTATAGAGTACAAAAAAGTGTGGAAATTATGATGAACCTGTATAAAACACTGGTTCGGCCCCAACTAGAGTAGTGTGTCCAATTCTGGGCACCACACTTTAGAAAGGATGTGAAGGCCTTAGAGAGGGTGCAGAAAAGATTTACGAGAATGATTCCAGGAATGAGGGACTTCAGTTATGTTGATAGACTGGAGAAGCTAAGGTTGTTCTCCTTGCAGCAGAGAAGATTGAGAGGAGATTTGATAAAAGTGTTCAAAATCATGAGGGATTTGGACAGGGTAGATAGAGAGAAATTGTTCCCATTAGCGGAATGGTCGAGAACCAGAGGACACAGATTTAAGGTGATTGGCAAAAGAACCAAAGGGGACATAAGAAAAAACTTTTTTACACAGTGAGTGGTTAAGATCTGGAATTCACTGCCTGAAAGGGTGGTGGAGGCAGACTCAATCTTATCTTTCAAAAGGGAGTTGGATACGTATCTGAAGGAAAAAAAATTGTAGGGCTACAGGGAAAGGGCGGGGGAGTGGGACTAGCTGAGAGCCAGCATGGGCTTGATGGGCCAAATGGCCTTCCATGATCAGCCATGATCTCATTAAATGGTGGAACAGGCTCGAGGGGCCAAATGACCTACTCCTGCTCCTATCTTCTATGTTTCTTCCGCGCTGTAACCATTCTATGATTTATTGATCACTCTTTATATGAAGAATAATTATCTGATATTGGTCCCAAATTTGTCTTCTACTAGTTTAAACCTGTGTCATTTTGCCTGACTTCTCACAATTTAGTTTGAAGTAATTTTCTGGATTGACATTTTTCATACTATTTTACTATCTTATATACCTCACTTGATCACTTCTCAGGTTCCTCCTTTCAAGACTGTAAAGTCCAGGATTCTGCCATCTTTCTGCTTAAGTCAGACCTCTAACACTGAGGATCAACTTTGTTGCTCTTCTCTGCACTACCTCCAGTGTTTGAATGTCTCCCCTGTGTCTCGGCAGCCAAACCTAGACACAGTACTCAAGGCATGGTCTGACCAGAGCGCTATACAATTTGATCATGACTTCTTTTGACATGTACTCTACCATTTTGGATATATAGTTCAGCATTCTATTAGTTTTGTTGATTGCTGCTCTACAGTGGTTGGCCATGCTGAGTGTTGAGTCAACTAAGATTCCCATTTCTCTTTCAACTTCATCCCTAGTTATTTCAACACCATTCATGAAGTATGTATGTTGCTCATTTTTCTTTCTACATGTGCAGTACTTTATACTTGTCTGCATTAAATTATTTGTTCTTGTAGGAATGTCTAGTTCCTATCAAAAGACTGAGGTCCACTCAGGCGATCAAATAAACGAGGTTGAATGAAAACTAACAGAGTTTAACGGATAATTACAGGAGAACATCGAATATAGGTCTAGTCAGTTCGGAGGCTCCACGAGGACTGCTTGGGCGGTCCCGTGGCTGACGTCATGACGTCATCACGTTTTTCCTGCCGGTGGGGGATCACGTGATGAACGGCGTGACGTCATCGCGTTTACCCACGCTATTAAAGTGATCACGCTCTGTACATGTAAACAGTGAAAACAAAGATACAGACTCAGGCTGTAGCTAACATATTATTAAAGGGAATTATATACAATTGATCAGAGTCCCTTAGTGGCTCCGCCACATTCTAATCATTTTTTGTAACTTCTGAGCTGCCTTCTCTGAATCCACTGCCCCTTGTAGTTTGATAGTGAAAATTTGGCCAATTTGCAGTGAGTTTCTGAATCCAAGTCATTGACATAAATTAGAAACAGACATGGGTCTTGATACTGCTACCTGGGGCATCCTATTCAGCACTTCTCCCTTCACTCCCCAACATAACTCCTCTAACAATTATCCTTTGTTTTCTACCCTTCAGCCAATTTCTTATCCATTCCCAAGATATGCCCTGAATCCCCACAATTTTGAGCTTAATTAATGGCTTTTAATCTATGAGTAGTTCTGTAAGGAATCATTCCAACATGTAAGCGTTCAACTGCAGACTGTGATGATATGAACTGGTAGGAACCAGAGGGTAAAATAAACTCAAATTTAAAATATATCTTTAAAAAAGATACATACACCTAGATTTTGGGGTGGAGGGTAGAAGAAATAATACTTGAATACTCTTACCTTCTTCTTTTAAGTGCACAGCATGAATCAAGTACAAATTTCAAAGAAGAAGCCTCACTGTAAAGTTAGTGGCTCAGGTTTGTCCCTCTGCAAATTATTTTTCTTTCTTTTGCCGATGATGTCCTCCTTCTATCCCATTTCCCTCTATTGTGCCAAAGGAATTGAGTCCTTGCTGGGATACATTCCAGGGTTCCAGGCGCCCTGCAGTATCTCACCCAGGTAATTAATATTCATGAGTGAACCGTGGCAGTGAGAATCAGAAAGCTTTTCAGAGATTGCACCACAGAAAAGTCTGACACTGTATTCACCCAAGGTCCACACACATGCACTTCCACATTAGGTCCCTGCAGTGACCAGGGGTGGGAATTCACAAGAGTTTTCCTTATCACATTCCAGAAGCATGAAACCAGTTGCACTCCACCACCATGAAAGAGATATGCTAATTCAGTAGAGGCGAGTGAAGGAACTCAAGACCTTCTAAACTGTATGACTCAGCAACTCACTGAATACAATACAGGTGCTATTACAACTTTTTTTTTATGCAATAAATAAATAGTACGCACCCTAAGCTGTACACGTAACTTGGGAATTTCATTTACTTTCTCTTCTAGTTCATCATTCTGTGTAGTTAAATTGACAAGTTCCTCAGCCATGATAGCTCGAGTCTTTTCGAGGCTGGAGATTTCAAGCTGCAAAAGAAGATAAAAGACTAATTTAATTTATTTGTAAATTTCTTACTTGGGGACAAAAATGATCAAAACAGATTACTTTAATTATAAAATTTGGCTTTTGCAGTCTACAAAACAAGAGATGCAAGTGTCTCTCTTGCTCACTCTCAACAGATCAGTTTCTTTAGCCAATTGAAAAAGTGGGGTTAATTTTTTTAAAAATTGGACCACAGAACAACAGAAATTACCGGTAAATAAAATTGAATCCTCATTAAACCTCAGAGACAACGATACTGCCACTGCGCAATACAAGACCAGAAAAACAGAGCAACTCTGAAAGGCAAATGCAGTGGCTAAAGCATATGGAACACCATGAAATACTGAAATACAGCTCCACCTAAAGAAGCAGAAAATGTGGAGTGTACTTTTTCAACTGTCTTTAAAAGTGGAAAACCGTCTCCGCAGAGACAATCAAAAATTGCCAATGCTGACTATATTTCAAGTCATCACAGCAGGGTATTGGGAAAAGTTTTCAAAAAGCAATAATCGAACCTCGGTTAAACCTCATTGACAACGATACTGCCACTGCGCAAAGCTAAATGGATTCTGCCTGACGAGCCAGTGTATCTCACCTTGATTCCCTTCACACTGATAGTGAGTTAGCTTAAATCATTTCAAAAGAACTTTTTGTGCTTTAATCAGGATTCAAACCATTACCCTAAGTTAAATCAACAAAGAAAAGCAATTTGGCGGCAAAATGTTGAAAGAGAAGCCAAAGCATTCTGGGATGCAAATATACGGAGTGCTGTCATTGAGCACTATCAAATAGAATGCACGCATAATATTGGCATATAAATACCTAGTGCGGCTCAGCATGGAAAGATCTGTTTTTTTGGCAATTGAAAAGCAGGGTTTAATTCAAGAATAATTTTGGAGCAAAATCTACAAGAAATAATCTATTGAAAAAACTGCAATGCAAAAAACCAAGGTAAATTTTGCAAAGACCAGTCAAAGCCAGTTTTCATTTTTAACATTGCTGAAACTCAGGAAAACAAGCAAGAGATTTAAAAAACAGTAGTCAAAGTAACTGACAACCCAGAACCAGGTGCACAGATCAGGGGCACTACTTTTATGGGGCTCACCATGAACGTCTCACTAGATACTTAGTTCATCTTACAAGAACAAGTCCAAGAAGCTATTCTCATTCTTGTGGTT
Organism: Somniosus microcephalus; assembly: GCF_052327205.1. Taxonomy (NCBI): domain Eukaryota; kingdom Metazoa; phylum Chordata; class Chondrichthyes; order Squaliformes; family Somniosidae; genus Somniosus; species Somniosus microcephalus. The sequence goes on along the minus strand of NC_140997.1, from coordinate 177,914,091 downwards.
CCAGACACATACTTTCCACTATGAAGATGCAGTGATAGAAATTTTTGGTGTTTCCGGAGAGAGGAAGAGTTGTAATCATGCTTTTGGTGCGCGACTTGAGTAAACCTTTGGTTAACGATCTTTAGCCTAGAAATTCAGTGGGCTGCGCCACCAGTTAGCGCCTAAAGAGGGCGCTCAGTGGCTTTAGCGCCACTGGCCACGCCTCCCGCGATATTTAGCTGGGGCGCTAATGGTGGCGTTAGCCTGTTGCGCTGCGCCGCCACCGATGACGTCATCGGTGTGCGCAGCGCCCCGCTACCGCCCCGATCGCGATATTTGGCAGCGACCGCCTCTGTAACGCCGCTCGCTAATCGCGCCCGGTTCACGGGGCCTACCTGTGTTGGCAGTGGCGCAAATTAAGGTGGAGGTGCGGGACGGCCGTTTTTTTCAGCGGCAGCCTGCCAGCACCTCCGTCCCCGGCCTCCTGTTCTCCCCCCGCGGCATTGCCGGCTGTTTTCCGAGAGCCCGGCACTTCTCCTCGGTGCCGGGCTCTTTTGCCGGCACTCGCGATCGCTCATTGCGCTGGTGCAGGCCCCTCCCCCTTAAGAATGGGAGGAAGGCCTGCAGTACCGCAGCGCGCCGTGCCGCAGCGCTACACGCTGCGGCATGTTGCGATGCGATATTCAGTTTCAGCGCCCTAAGAGGGACGCGGAGCGCCTCAAGCCTCGCCCCGTGTCCCTCTTGGGGCGCTCAAGCTGAATTTCCGGCGATCGCTGCTGCTCCGATCGCAGCGCAAAATCTGGCGCCCAGGCGAGCTTGGCGCCCCGTTTGCGGCTCCACCCAATTTCTCCCCCTTTGTCTTCAAGGCACTGTCGCTGAGCTTAATGCATCAGTATATTCTGGGCATTCCTAACTGGGAATGAAAGAGCATTGCCAGAATACCCTTTCAGTCTCTACAACCTCTTCAATATGGCTTTTCTCTCTCTGGTTCCCCAAACCAATAAGCTTCTTTCTTTCCCGCTATCTCTTCAAAAGGGACACTTTTTCTACCCTGGCTGTTGTTGTGCATCTCTTGCTGACCCTTCAACAGACTTTCTTCCTCCACTACCCACCTCCTGCCTTTTCAACAGGGTCAACTCTCCCTGGCCCCAACAAATTCTCTCCATCTCTCAAAGCACAAAACAGTTGATCCCTCAATTGTTTATGCAGTCAAAATGTTGTTGCAGTTTGAAGTAACCTGATGTCTGACATAACGTCACTTGTGTGAATCGAGTGTTGGTAACGTGAAGCCATCTTAGTTGTCAAACATCGTCTTCATATACATTGTTAATTTTGGTCCCTTTTCCCCTCTCCACCCTCTGCTTTCTGAACAGAGTTTTTATGTTGGTGAAATTTGACGAATAACAGAACACCAAATTCAGATGAATCTTGCAGCACAGAAATACAGTGCTGAACATACTGTTCCATCTCCTGTTGTCTGTCCCACATGCTGAGTTAGAGTCAAGAGAGTGCAAGAGTCACAGGGGGAAAAATTGGGTATCGCCCATGTTGGGGCATTAATATTGGCCGGGCGCAAATTTTAGCACCCAGCGCTAATTATCACCTCCGACTGCAAAATTCGTCTCGATCACCCCTGGAGGTGATTTGAGCGCTAAATTAGGCGCTACACACCTCTGTTAACGCGCAAACGTCAGGAAGTGAGGCGCTACCTCAGAACACCACTGAAGCTCAGGCGATGCCAGTTACCATGGAAGCCAGACACACTGGCGCCGTCCAGTTCTTAAACAGGAGGGGCCATCTTGCTGGCTAGCCACACCCTGCTCATTGCAGCCTTGTATCTTAGCCTGGAGAGACCTCAAAAGCAATTGTGTTGGAAGCACTAATGGATAGGCCCAGGGAAAGAGATCAGCGCTTAGGAACCTCAAAAGTGGTGCTGAGGGCCAAAACTCTTTAGACAGCGTTAAAACCAAAAATTTTGCCGACAAGAAAAGGCAGGAAGCGCCCGCCTTTAAATTGTGCTCAACCCAGCCCCTTTCTGACTTGAAAACGTTCCTCTCTACCTGTCGTTCCTAGCTACAGGCGCTAAGGCTGGGGGCACGACTCAATATCCAGTCCGGAGCGCTACACACTCGACTGATGTCACGATCTGTGGGCGCAGGAGATCGAGGCGGTAGTGTTTAGCGCCGCCACAAAACGACTGGTCAATTTTGCGTGCGGCGCTAAAATCGCCGCACTCAGGCGGTAAGTTCCTAGCGCCCCCCGGAGGGGCTAACGGGAGGCACTAACCAACCGAATTTTTCCCCCACATAGTCATAGGGCTGCATTTTGACAGCCCTGGGGAGGTGGGACTGCCGGGAAAATGGCACAATTTGGGGGCGGGTGCCATCTTGCCAGGAGGCAGGTAGCCGTCCCGCGCCAGGTCCCGTCTCATTGGAGGCGGGAAGGAATTACAGCCACTTAACTGCCTGTTAACAGGTAGTTTACAAGCAGATAAGAGGATTATCTCCATTTTGCCCACACAAGTGAGGGCTTCCCAAAGGCTCCGAAACCCACCAGGGTCAGCGAGGCGAGTAGTGGGTCTGCGGGGGTCAGAGGGGGACAAAAGTGCGCTGTGAAGGTAAGTGATGGGTGCAAGTGCGGAGAGGTGAGTATCTGAGGTAAGTGGAAACTGTTAAAAAAAAGTGTATTTACCTTTGTTTCTTCCTGCAGGCTTCAATCGGTGGGTATGCGGAGAGTCTCGCACCTCCGCGGTAGAGATGACAGATGGCCGTTGCATTCTCCAATGCAACAACCATCTAATTTCTGCAAAAGAAAGAGGTTTGATGAGGTCTTAAATTCAAGAACTCATCAAACTACAGAGAATGTCAGTGTCTGACAGCTGCACAGAGCTATCAAACGATGACAATTCATCTGTCAAAGATGAAACGTCATACGTTGACGATCTCTGTAACTGGTTTTCCCTTAATTGGCCTGCTAAGCCCGCTGGGCGAGTTTAACAAGGTCAATCAAGGGAAAATTGTGTGGGTTGGCCAGACGTTGATGGAGGCGGGACTGAAACCTGACAAGTGGGAATCCCACCTCCAAAAGCTCCCCATTGGTAAAATCAAGCTCCAACATCATAACGGCACAGAAGGAGGCCAGTCGGCCCATCGAGTCCGTGTCGGCTCTCTGTAGGGCAATCCAGTCAGTCCCATTCCCCCGTTCTATCCACGTAGCCTTGCAAGTTTATTTCCTTCAAGTATCTATCCAGTCTCCCCTTGAAAACATTGAGTGTCTCCGCTTCCACCACTTCCGTCGGCAGCGAGTTCCAGGTCACCACTCGCTGCGTAATAAAGTTTTTCATCACGTCCCCCCTGTATCTCTTGCCCAAAACTTTAAATCTGTGTCCCCTAGTCCTTGTACCATCAACTAGTGGGAACAGCCTTTCCCCATCTAGCCTATCCAAACCCGTCATAATCTTGTACACCTCTATCAAATCACCCCTTAACCTCCTTTGCTCTAATGAAAACAAATCCAGCTTCTCCAACCTGTCCTTGTAACGAAGATCCCCAACCCCAGAACCATTCTGGTAAATCTCCTCTGCACCCTCTCAGGGGCCTTCACATCCTTCCTAAAGTGTGGTGACCAGAACTGGGTGCAATATTCTAGTTGTGGCCTAACCAGCGCTTTATAAATGTTCAGCATATCTTCTCTACTTTTGTACTCAATACCTCTATTTATGAAGCCCAAGATCCCATATGCTTTGCTAACCACTCTCTCAATATGTCCTGCCACCTTCAGGGACCTATGCACATTAACTCCCAGGTCCCTCAGTCCCTGCACACTCTTCAAAAATGTGCCATTAACTGTATATTGCCTCTCCCTGTTCCTTCTGCCAAAATGCATCACCTCACTTCTCTGTATTAAATTCCATTTGCCACTTGTTTGCCCATTCTGCTAGCCTTTCTATGTCCTGTTGCAGTTGACTGGTATCATCCTCACTATTTGCAACACCCCCAAGTTTGGTGTCATTGGCAAACTTAGAAATTCTACTCTGTATTCCAGGTCATTTATATATATCAAAAAAAGCAGTGGCCCCAGCACTGACCCTTGGGGAACACCACTGTCTACCATCCTCCAGTCTGAAAAACAGCCATTTACCACAACTTGCTGTTTTCTGTCTTTAAGCCAATTCCTTATCCAAGCTGCCACTGACCCACCTATTCCATGAGCCTCAATTTTGTTAACCGGCCTTTTATGTGGCATTTTGTCAAACGCCTTCCTAAAATCCATGTAGACAACATCCATTGCATTCCCTTCATCAATCCTCCCTGTTACTTCATCAAAAAATTCAATTAGATTAGTCAAACACGATCTGCCTTTTAAAAATCCGTGTTGGCTCTCCTTAATTAACTTAAACCTCTCCAAGTGCCCGTTAATTTTTTCCTTGATTATTGTTTCTAAAACGTTACCCACCACTGATGTTAAACTGGCCAGCCTGTAGTTACTAGGATTGTCCTTACACCCGTTCTTGAACAATGGTATCACATTTGCCACTTTTCAATCCTCAGGCACCTCCCCCGCATCTAGGGAAGATTGGAAAATTATGGCAAGCCCTTCCGCTATCTCCTCCCCCAATTCCCTTAGTAACCTGGGATGCAAGCCATCTAGACCAGGCGACTTATCCACTTTAAGCAAATCCAGCCTTTCTAGTACATCCTGTCTATCAATTTTCACCCCTTCCATTGCTTCTACCTTTTCCACTTCTACTGATATTTTGTCAGCATCCACCTCCTTAGTAAACACCGATACAAAGTACTCATTGAGTATTCTAGCCTTGCCCTTTGCCTCTAAGCATATATCACCTTCTTTATCTCTAATAGGCCCCACCCCACCTCTTACTACCCGCTTACTGTTTACATGCCGGTAGAAGATTTTTGGGTTCCCTTTTATGTTAACCGTCATTCTACTCTCATATTCTCTCTTTGCCAATCTTATTTTCATCTTCACTTCCCCACTCAACTTATTGTATTTGGTCTGGTTCTCCCTTGAAGAATTCACCTGACATGCATCATACACCCTCTTTTTTTGTTTCATCATCTTCTTTATTTCCCTCGTCAACCAAGGAGCCCTTGCTTTGGTTCCCTTACCCTTCCCTCTTGTTGGAATGTACCTAGCCTGTACTTGGAACACCTCCTCTTTAAATATCACCCATTGTTCCGTTACAGTTTTTCCTGTCAGTCTTTGGTTCCATTTTACCCTGGCTAGATCCTTTTGCATCCCATTGAAGTTAGCCCTATTCCAGTTTAGAAGTTCCACTCTAGGTTGTTCCTTGCTCCTCTCCATTGCTAATGATGTATCAAAGTAAAATTCAACATAGATTTTGCGAGAGCGCAGTCAAAATGTTCCAAATTTAGATGCAATAGTCTATTAACCACTTTATTTCTTCCTGCATTAATCACTTTACAGATACCCACCTGCAACTGTGCAATTTCTCCTTCTCTTTGCTTTAGCTGAGACTGTAGATTTTCAAAGATGCTTGATCCTGCTCCCATTCTAAGGACTTCATATAAGTTGTTACCACTAGCTGACGTAGTCATTGGTGCAAACGAATGCTCAAATAAGTCATCCTGTAAAATGTACGTGACAAGTTACTATTCAAATTCTTTGTTAAGTGTTGTTACTCGATTAGGTTTTCAGCAGAGACTGTATTCTATGATAGTTCAGTATCAAAACATTTTGATTTGTACTTACTTCTAATTCATTGTTGTTCAAAGAATGGATTTTTGAACGGTCTATTTTTTGGGCACTTTTACACTAAAAGTTTAAAGTAGGCATTTATAAATGGATCTTATATATTCAAGAAACATGTTACTTACACCCTTTATTCATTGTGGAGTTATATCATCCCTCACTCTATTCTCAACTAAAATTAAAATGCAGCTCAAAATGCTTTTTTGCTCTTTCTTTAGCAATGCTCTCCTTTCCTTCCGTCATTCTGTCATTACTTAATTCCATTTTCCTTTCACTATTTCTCCTTTCTTTTGGTTTCTTTTCTCTTCCACTTTGTTGCTTTCATGTAGACACTATGCCTGAGAATCTCTCAGATTAATTCCCAAAATTGCTCGACAGCCCACTGAAGCAATAGAAATGGACCTAAAGCTCCAGGCCACCTGAATGGCTCCAGAAGATGTTTAATGCTGGTAATGCCCACCCTGCCGACGAGAGCATTTGACAACCCCATGAGAGACATAGCATGCTGACCAGAAGCTTCCCTCTGTCTCCCTGTTGAGAGGATTTACTGGCCCTGGATGAGGCAGAGTTCAAAAGAGAGGGCAACCCCTCTCACCAGAGAGAGATTATTTTCCCTCAGCTAAAGAAAAAGTGGTCCTAAGGCAACCATCTACTTTAAGAATGGAACAGACAGCCACAAGAATGTCGGGATGCTGGCACCTCATTGCCGATGAGAGGGTTGGAAGGGAAGCCTGAAGTATCCCCGGCTGGACTCCCCCAATCCACCATCCATTTACACGGAGCTTGATGCCCCCCTCCAACTAAATGAGAATGCCGGGCCCCCTTCTCTGCTGAGGTACTTTGCTGGCCCTCCTAACCACCCCCATACTTAGAGTTCGCCAGCATTTCCCACTTCCCGACCCTGCTTGGATATTTTGACAGCCTCTTCCCTCAGCCACCACACCTCCTGAAAGAGTTTGTTGGTGCCGAGGTACATCGGAACAGGAGTAGGCCATTCAGCCCCTCGAGCCTGTTCCGCCATTCAATTAGATCATGGCTGATCTGTATCCTAACCCCATTTACCCCCCCAGCTCCATATCCCTTAATACCCTTAGCTAGCAAAAATCTATCGATTTCAGATTTAATTTTAAAATAATTAATTAAACTAGCTACTGTTTCTTGAGGAAAACAATTCCACACTTCTACCACCCTTTGTGCGAAGAAGTATTTCTTAACTTCTCTCCTGAATGGCCTGGCTCTGATTTTAAGGTTATGTCCCCTTGTCCTCGACTCCCCCATCAGCAGGTAAAGTTTCTCTCTATTTACCCTATCAATTCCTTTCAAAATCCTAAAAAACCTCAATCAAATCACAGTTAAATGTGTCAGCTGTGGCTCAGTTGGTAGCACCCTCGCCTCTGAGTCAGAAGGTTGTAGGTTCAAGTCCCACTCCATGGACTTGGAACACATAAAGCTAGACTGACACTCCAGTGCAGTGCTGAGGGAGTGCTGCACTGTTGGAGGTGCCGTCTTTCGAATGAGACGTTAAACCCAGGCCCTGTCTGCTCTCTCAGGTGGACGTAAAAGATCCCATGGCACTCTTTCGAAGAAGAGCAGGGTAGTTATCCCTGGTGTCCTGGCCAATATTTATCCCTCAACCAACATAACAAAAACAGATTATCAGGTCATTATCACATTGCTGTTTGTGGGACCTTGCTGTGCGCAAATTGGCTGCCGTGTTTCCCACATTACAACAGTGACTCCACTTCAAAAGTACTTAATTGACTGTAAAGCGCTTTGAGATGTCTGGTGATCGTGAAAGGCGCTATATAAATGCAAGTCTTTTTTTCTTTTCTTGGAGCCCTGGTAACATTCTGGTGAATCTGCGCTCACTCCTTCCAGGGTCAATATATCCTTTCTAAGGTGCTGTGCCCAGAACTGTACACAGTACTTAAGGTGTAGTCTAACCAGGGTTTTGGAAAGCTGTAGCAAAACTTCTTCCACTTTATATTCTAGCCCTCTAGTTATAAAGGCTAACATTCCATTAGCCTTTTTGGTTATTTTTTGTACCTGACCACTACATTATAGTGATCTGTGTACATGGACCCCTTAATCTCTTTGGACCAGCACTGTTCCTAGCTTTTCATCATGTAAAAAATACATAGATCTATCCTTTTTTGGTCCAAAATGGATGACCTCACAATTACCTGCAAGGAAATCCATCTGCCAAAGTTTTGCCCACTCACTTAATCTCTCAACATCTCTTTGTAATTTTATGCTCCCGCCCACACTACTTAGTATACCACCTATCAGTATGTCATCAGAAAACTTGGATATATGGCTCTCTATTGTGTTATCTAAGTCATTAATAAATATAGTGAATAGTTGAGGTCCTAGCACAGATCCTTGTGGGACACCACGAGTCACCTCCTTCTAATTTGAGTACATATCCATTATATCTACTCTCTGTCTTCTACTGCCTAACCAGGCCAGTAATTTGCCTTCAATTCCAGGTAGCTTCTCCTCTTTGCTCCCCTGTCCCCTTCCCAGTCACTTATCACTCCTGACCTACCTCCCACAAGAACATTGCTGTAACATCACATATTCCTACCTGTGAATGAATGGAGGCCTGCAAGGATGCCATCTCAGCACCGCTGACAGAACTGGATCGAGAGAGTGTTGGAGTGCTTGACACTGGCTCCAGCGTCTGATTAGTAAACAACTTCCGCTCCTTTGGAAGAAACATACAACTAGTGAAACTGCAATAAAATACACATAAAACGTGAAAAACATTGAAATTCATATAAGGTCCAAGCACTTCTAATTCATGTCAATAAGTGCAATACCAAGTAAATTCACAGCATCCAATTATCGATTAGATATACCAAATGTTCATTCTGATCGGGAATTAAAAAGGGTTCAGTTAAATACCTTCTCTTTTAATGCGTCTTGTGCAAGAATTGCTTTTTTTCTTTCCTGGTCAACTTTCAACTTCTCCATTTCCAACTGATTAGTCAAGATGGTCTAATATGAGAAAATATCATGAAAAGGATTGAGAGACTCTGATCCAGCTAACTAATCAAACTGATTGCAGTTTTGTTGTTACCTTTTCTTTCTTGGCTTCTTCAAGGGCCTTAGTGTATTCGGTCTTCAGATTGTCAAACACCACATGATGCCTGAAATTAACAAGCACATATTTTCTAGCAATGCTAAGTATACATGTGAATATCTAGTGAAATAAAGCATTGTCTATTTAGACTTTATATCTGTGCAAAATCTTTAATTTTCTAATTTGGAACCATATCTATCTATATCTTTCTTTATGTCTCATTAAAGATCTTACACCTGCAAGCACTTCCTGTCTACAAAACCTGACTTCCTGTTGTCACATTTTTGTATCAACTTTTTATAATTTCCTATGTCCACATTTATAATGGAGTTTGCCTGTGCAAATTCATCACCCTGTAATTATACAATCTGACAATCAGGTAGCATTTCCCCATCACTCAAAATGATTTCTGAAAAACTTTGATCCATGTCCAAAATCATCATCTTCTTAGGCAGTCCCTCGGAACCGAGGATGACTTGCTTCCACATTAAAAATGAGTTCGCAGGTGGCTGATGAGTCCAATGTGGGACCTACAGTCTCTGTCACATGTGGGGCAGGCGGTGGTTGAAGGGGCGGGTGGGTGGGGTGCTTGGGTTCACGTGCGCTCCTTGCGCTGCCTGCACTTGGCTTCCACTTGCTCCCGGCGAAGAGACTCGAGGTGTTCGGCGCCTTCCCAGATGCTTCTCCTCCACTTTGTGCGGTCTTGGGCCAGGGATTCCCTGGTGTCGGTGGGGATGTTACACTTTTTTAAGGAGGCTTTGAGGGTGTCCTTGAAGTGCTTCCTCTGCCCACCTGGGGCTCTCTTACCGTGCCGGAGTGCCGAGTAGAGCGCTTGTTTTGGGAGTCTCGTATCAGGCATGCGGACAATGTGACCCGTCCATCGGAGCTGATCGAGTGAGGTCAAAGCTTCGATGCTGGGGATGTTGGCCTGAGCAAGAACACTGACGTTGGTGCGCCTATCCTGCCAATGGATTTGCAGGATCTTGCGGAAGCAGTGTTGGTGGTACCTCTCCAGTGCTTTGAGGTGCCTGCTGTACACGGTCCATGTCTCTGAGGCATACAGCAGGGCGGGTATCACTGCTGCTCTGTAGACCATGAGTTTAGTGCCGGGTTTGAGGTCCTGGTCTTCAAACACTCTCTTTCTCAGGCGACCGAAGGCTGCACTGGCACACTGAAGGCGGTGTTGGACTTCGTCGTTGACGTGTGCCCTTGTTGACAGTAGGCTCCCGAGCTATGGAAAGTGGTCCATGTTGTCCAAGGCCTTGTCGTGGATTTTGATAATCGGGGGGCAGTACTGTGTGGCAGGGGCAGGTTGGTAGAGGACCTTTGTCTTACGGATGTTTAGTGTAAGGCCCATGCTCTTGTACGCTTCGGTGAAGGTATTGACGATGGTTTGGAGTTCGACCTCCGAGTGAGCGCAGACGCAAGCGTCGTCTGCATACTGTAATTCGACGACAGAGGATGGGACGACCTTGGATCTGGACTGGAGGCGATGGAGGTTGAACAGTTTCTCGTTTGTTCTGTAAATTAGCTCCACTCCAGTGGGGAGCTTACTGAGGGTGAGATGGAGCACTGCAGCAAGAAACTTTGATCCATGTCCAAAATAAGGGTTAAAACAAAAGTTAAATAAACAAATGTTGCTTATCTCACAACAACATATTTGAATGTATCTGCTAGATTGACGTTTGTGCCTTTTAATGCCTACATTAAAGATTTTACTTCAAGATCTCAGCCTCTCACAAAACCTGGGCTCGGACTTATTATTTTTGTCCAGAGTCCTGATGACATGAGCTGAATTTAGATTGTGCAATCTGACCACAGTCAGTGTACCTAATTTCTCAAGATGCTAAGTCAGCAGTACTGAAGGAATATTTTTCTTATAATTCTAGCAATTTCATAGAATCATAGAATGGTTACAGCACAGAAGGAGGTCATTTGGCCCGTCAAGCCCGTGCCGGCTCACTGCAAGAGCACTTCAGCTAGTCCCACTCCACCACCCTTTCCCCGTAGCCCTGTAAATACTTATCCAATTCCCTTTTGAAAGCCACATTTGAATCTGCCTCCACCACCCTCTCAGGCAGTGCATTCCAGATCCTAACCACTCGCTGCGTAAAAAAGTTTTTCCTCATGTCGCCTTTGGTTCTTCTGCCAATCACCTTAAATCTGTGTCCTCTGGTTCTCGGCCCTTCCGCCAATGGAAACAGTTTCTCTCTATCTACTCTGTCTGGACCCCTCATGATTTTGAACACCTCTATCAAATCTCCTCTCAAACTTCTCTGCTCCAAGGAGAACAACCAAAGCTTCTCCAGTCTATCCACGTAACTGAAATCCCTCATCGCTGGAATCATTCTTGTAAATCTTTTCTGCACCCTCTCTAAGGCCTTCACATCCTTCCTAAAGTGCGGTGCCCAGAATTGGACACAATACACCAGTTGAGGCTGAACCAGTGTTTTATAAAGGTTCATCATAACTTCCTTGCTTTTGTACTCTATGCCTCTATTTATGAAGCCCAGGATCCAATATGCTTTTTTAACCACTTTCTCAAACTGCCCTGCCATCTTCAACGATTTATGCACATATACCCCCAGGTCTCTCTGTTCATACACCCCCTTTAGAATTGTACCCTTTAATTTATATTGCCTCTCCTCGTTCTTCCTACTAAAATGTATCACTTCGCTCTTTTCTGCGTTAAATTTCATCTGGCTCATGTCCGCCCATTCCACCAGCCTGTCTATGTCCTCTTGAAGTCTATCACTATCCTCCTCACTGTTCACTATACTTCCAAGTTTTGTGCCATCTGCAAATTTTGAAATTGTACCCCGTACACCCAAGTCCAAGTCATTTCTTCTCAGTTAGAACGTAAATTTCAAAAGCTTCATCGGGTAAAATTTAATTGAGTAATTTTCTATTTTTTTTTCTAAAGTGGATGCAAGTGTTTGAGAGAGTGAACTGATAGCTTACTGATTAAGCTGAGAAGAGAGAGAAAGCAATACAGTGAGAAAGCATGTCCGTCTTCAAGTTAATTCATTTTTAAAAAAACATTTGAACTCTGAAGCCAACTAATTATCTCCACTATGTTTTGTTGACTTATTGCTAACATCTGTGAGAAACAAAGACATGGACAGACAAGTGATTTTCCTCACTTTAATTTTTTTCAAAGGTTGAATTTTTGAAGCAAACAGATAAGAAGGAAGTAGAAAGGGCAAAGGGAGAAGGGAAACAGGTTTTTGGCGTAGGTAATTTGGCTTTTCGCCACCCACCTTTGGGGAGAAAGTGGCAGTGGATGGAGGAGTAAGGGTGAGATGAGTCAGAAGGGATGAAGTAGTGTCACTGAGGGCCATATTTTACCCGCAAACCCCACTCAAATGCATCCTGCAGCTATTGTTGTTTCTTTTCCCCAACACAGTGAGCTATGCCACTCACCACCTCCCACCTAAAAGAAAAAAAATGAAAAAAGCAGAAGCGGACAGAAAGAGCAACACAAAGACAGCAGAGACAGGTAAGAAAGTGACCAAATTCTCCGACTTACTGTACACAACGCCAAAGTAGATGGATTAGTAATATATTAAACATCTTACGTCTGCATTCACTTCCTGACAAATTTTTCCATGAAATTTTTATGTCCACATTCATTGAAGGTAACTGTCTATAAAAACCGGTCATGTTGTGCTTATACCCTCCTGCCAGTGGTGGTGCTATAGTGCCTAATTTTTGCATTTTCCAGCTCCTCAGCCTGTACTGCACGGATGGGCTTCAATTTAATGCCTCATCCAAAAGATGACACCTCCAACGATGTAGCACTCTTTTAGTATCAGCCTAGACTGGAGTATCAAAGCTTTTGTCTTCATGACCACATAGGTGAATTACCAGGGAGCCTTGGGGACTACATGTGGAAGTTTAAGTCTATGTTCCTATTATTTTACATACCTTTTATGTTGCAGATCTTGACATTCTGATTTAGGGTTTATCTACCACTGAGATAACACTAAAAGCAGCCATTCCAAACTTCTAGGCCCACAAAATTCAAATAGGGCAAACTAGTGAATAAGCAATACAAGTACAAAGGGACTGGGTTGTGAAGATTGAATTTCCCTGGGATTGGGGATTTTATTCCGTTGAAAAGCCACAGGTTGGCCTCCCCTATGTTAAATGCTTAAGTCCTAGAGTGTAGAAACTTTATATTCACCATTAGGAAAACATCATTTTGAATGTATAAATTAATATTTTTTGTTGTAAAACATGCATTACCCGGAGTAAAACAGTCAGAAGTACATCATACATCAACCAAAAACACATCATATTAGAGCCAAGTGTTCAGCATGTATAATCTCTAGAGATTATTGGAAACATCTCTAAGGATCAGTTCCCATGTTCCATATCAAATATTTAAAATGATCCTGGAAAGAAAGGGTTATGTATTATTGAAGCTTTTCTGCACTTTGAAGAGACATGGGAATGTATGAATTACTAAGGAGATCCAACAGATGGCACTGTACTGTGTAAAACAGAGGCTGTTTATTCAAGACTAACCTAAAGGGGTCAGTAATGAGATGCAAGTTTGTCCAATATTGTATAAACCCATATACATCATTTTTGTTTCATATACATCACTTAATAATGCAATTATGAAATAACAATGATCAGGAGTGGAACTCTTGTCAATTTTAGTCCATCTAACCCGAGGAGATTGAGGCCAATTTAAGTGCCCCAACGCCACCCAGTTGCGATCAGCTAATTCAACATAGATCAAAACTGAGATCTGTATGATGTATAATTCAGCTACTCATTGGATAAACTCTCAGCCATTGGGGAGCAACAAAAGAACTTCCATCAAAATCATTCTCTAAAAGTCACTGCCTAGTAATTTGGAAAGTGAGTAACTTTCACATGTTTCTAAAAAGTGTGGTCTGGCAACCTTCAAACTAAAATATTTACACATTATTCGTAATCCTTACCAGTACTATTTCCCTATGAGATATCCTGTTTTAAAAGGCTTCCTTCCTCAACCACCTTCACCACTGCTCCTTTCCTTTCTTTGCCTTATAAACTGACTCACTCATGACTTAATCATTCAATAGTTACTCCTCCTTACTTATTGAAAATGGAGTTGTGCTTCACTGCTATACCCTCTCTGTATTTTTAAAAAAATGAATCAATGTTAAAGGTAGAATGTAATTCTGACTTAATTATTGCCATGGACTCATAAGAGTCCTTTAGTAGCCCTGATGTCATATCATGTGGTATTTGATATTGCTACTGGTGTGACACAAATGTCACAAGAACTCAAGGCATATTCAACAATGATTCATCTTTATACCATTAAGGATAGCACGTTTTGGATGTACAATAAATATCATGATAGACAACATGAAGAGTGCTGTGCTAAATATATACTAGATTCCAGAAACATGGCTTGGTAGTTTACATCTTTCATAAAAAGTGCAACTCAGAAATTAGACATGGCTATCTCTTTTAGGAGCTCACTACAAATGCTCACTGTTAGATGTGTCAAAGGCCATGAATATTGGAGGGGTGGTGGGTTGCATACTAGAGACATACAGGAAACTCTTTTTTATCCGGCACCAACGGGACCGGCGTGTTGCCGGTTGATCAAAAAGTCCGGATTACAGAGAGGTATAGTTACCAAGGTACGAGAGCCCCGTACATGGCCACAGGTGCAGGAGCCCCGGTTACACGGCACTTGTGCAGGAGTCCCGGTTACACGGCCACAGATCCAGGAGTCCCTGTTGCACGGCCACAGGTGCAGGAACCCCAGTTACACGGCCACAGATCCAGGAACCCCGGTTACACGGCCACTAATATATAGTAAAACTTACCTGAACCTACTCCTGCATTTTGCCGGTTAACAGAGATTTCCGGATATTTTAGGTGCCGGTTAAAAGAGTTTCCTGTACTTGTAAGTTGCACTGTGTATGCTTCACAAATCAAATGCTGTCCCTTTCTTGGTGTCCCTTGTCCCAAACTTGGTTCAGTTTGAGAAACTATTTCTGGGATGGGGGGAAAAATGGGACGAGAATGCATATCCTTTATTAGGCCAAATTACTGTTGATAGCTCTTGTGGAAAATATGACCACAATAAAACTTACAGCTTAAGGCAAGCCCCACAATCCAATTTATATGCTATTCAGTATTCTGCAATACATATTCTAAGATGGACAGAATCCTACTCCCATTAATGGCAGATTATATGGATATATCTATATCTCTCTAACTATACACCTATTTTTTTTTAATTAGTATACAGGATCCCACTTTATAGCAATTCTTGTGCTTAGGTCCATGGCACAGGGATTAAACAAATAACATTTTAATAAAGTTCTTCTCAAAACTAGGAATTTTTCTAATAAATACAATATTTTAATGAAACTCTTAAATAAATCCAGAAATTTTCCCCAAAATGTTACCCAATAGTAGATAGCCAAGTATTTAATAACATTGGGGTTATTGCAGCCACAATATAGAAAGCAGCCTAGTTTTCCTTGTATTTTATCTTATCCTCAACATAAAAGGGGTAAGTAAAAATGTATTAATGGGACATTTATTAAACTTATTAAAATTGCTGCACATTAATTCTTAAGCGTGGAATGACATCTAGCAGTGCATATACATAGATCTTTAAAACTGGAAGCACAGGTAGAAAAGACTGTAAAAGGCAAATTGAATTCTGCATTATATATTCAGAAGCATTGACTATAACAGCAAATGATGCTGAATTTGTACAAGACTTTGGTTACACCACTGTTGGAGTATTACATGGCTTCTGGGCACCCCATTACGGAATGAATTTTCAAGCCTTTTAAAGGGTACAATGAAGATTAATTAGAATGATGCCGGGAGCAAGAGGTTATAGTTATGAGGGCTAATTCAGTGATCCACACTCCCAGTGGGGAGCTGCACTCACAGGGAGCACAGCTTCCCCACTAAGAGCATCGAATTAACCCAATGAAAAAAAGACTTGAAAAACTGGGGCTTTTTTTTCCCCAGTGGAAGAGACAGTGATTTTCAAAATGATGAATGTTTTTGGGTAATAGTGAAAAACTGTTTACACTGATTTGTGATATTGGTAACAAGGGGTCCATCACTAAAAGGGGAAGTTAGAAAAACTTTTTTGAAAGGATTATTAGAACATGGAATGCCTTACCAAAATTGCTACTAAGGCCAAGACCATCACATTATTTAAAAGGAAATCATTTGAAATATTAAAGGATTCCATTTGATGGCTCCAGGTTAGATTGACAAATGGCCTCTTTCTATGTCGTAATTTCTACAATTGTAAATTAGCCACAAAATTTTCAATTTACTCACCTGTTGCTTTCATCTTCAGTCTTCTCAAGCCTGACTCTCTCGGACTCCAATTGAGCTTGCAGCCTGCTCTTCTCCTGACGCAACAAGCTGTTTTGTGAATCCAATGAGGAGACTTGGGTTCTAAGAATAAGAAGCTCTTCTGAGATTGACCGTTCCTTTTCCACAGCAGCAGCAAGCTGGGCATGACCATCAGCTAACAGAGAAAAATTAAGATTTTTTGTGAAAAAAACCCAATGACCATGGATGAACAGTTCTTGGATTTCAATTTGCTGCCCGTTTGACAAGTAAGCACATACAAACTGCTAGATATTTCAATATATCTTTATAACAACATTTCTTGTGTCTGTCATATAGATTGTGGCCACTGAATCTGTCATCATGACCATCAAGTCTGCGTGTCAATTTTCTTCACCTTCACTGCTTACATCTTTGTGTTTAATAGTTTTTTAAAATTTGTTTTATGGAATCTGGCTGGCAAGACCAGCATTTATTGCCCATCCCTAATTGCCCTTGAAAGGGTGGTGGTGAGCCACCTTCTTGAACTGCTTCAGTCCGTGTGGTGAAGGTACTCCCACAATACTGTTACGTAGGGAGTTCCAGGATTTTGACCCAGCGACGATGAAGGATCGACGATATACATCTATGTCAGGATGGTGTGTGACTTGGAGGGGAACTTGGAGGTGGTGGTGTTCCCATGCACCTGCTGCCCTTGACCTTCTAGGTGGAAGAGGTCACGGGTTTGGGAGGTGCTGCCGGAGAAGTCTTGGCGAGTTGCTGCAGTGCATCTTGTAGATGGTACACACTGCAGCCACAGTACACCGGTGGTGGAGAGAGTGAATGTTTAAGGTGGTGGATGGGGTGCCAATCAAGCAGGTTGCTTTGTCCTAGATGGTATTGAGCTTCTTGATTGTTGTTGGAGCTGCACTCATCCAGGCAAGTGGAGAGTATTTCATCACACACCTTACTTGTGCCTTGTAGATGGTAGAAAGGCTTTGGGGAGTCAAGAGGTGAGACACTCGCCGCAGAATACCTAGCCTCTGACCTGCTCTTGTTGCCACAGTGTTTATGTGGCTGGTCCAGTTAAGTTTCTGATCAATGGTGACCCCCAGGATGATGGGGGATTCGATGGTAATGCCATTGAATGTCAAGGCGAGGTGGTTAGACTCTCGCTTGTTGGAGATAGTCATTGCCTGGCACTTCTGTGGCGTGAATGTTACCTGCCACTTATCAGCCCAAGCCTGAACGTCGTCCAGGTCTTGTTGCATGCGGGCATGGACTGCTTCATTATCTGAGGAGTTGTGAATGGCACTGAACACTGTGCAGTTCAGCGAACATCCCCATTTCTGACCTTATGTCAGAGGGAAATAACTGCCAGTGAATGGAGCAACAGCTGGATTCAACAGCATGAACTCTGCTCACAAACATTTTAAATATTCTTATTTCAAATTAGGCTTCCAAATGTTTAACGTGTTGATAAGTAGAATGCATTTTTAAAAACATGCGGTTTCTTGAGAAAATGAAGTAAGACTGCACAAATGGAGCCAGTAGTAAATTTGGATGGGAAAGTGCAACCAGAGCCAGTCAGATGCTGGAGGGAGATCCCCCCAGATCTCATGGGTCTGCTGCTGGCTTGGATATCTGAGCTATTTTACAGAATGTGAGCAGCTATAATATAGTGGAGATGGAGCAGAAGAGTGAGCTGTTACTCAGCCCTATTTGAACCTGGCATTAGAAAAGCATTAAATTTATCCACAACTGCCATGTGACCTTTGTTAAGACCTTAATGGCAAACAATTGGCAAGCAAGCAGAAGAGTGAGTTTAGACTAGGTGGTTCATGTGGAGAAAAGCATCAGCATTAAATTGATGGGCCAAATGGCATGTTTTTGTGCTGCAGCATTTAATCATTCTCTGATTCTTCTAACTGGTTATTCAAAATATTTTCTAATTTTGTTATTCACCAATCATATTATGCAAAATCTTTTAAATTTACAGCACAGGAGGCCATTCGGTCCATCTTGTCCATGCCGGCCCACAAAGAGCTATCCACCCTAATCCCACTTTCCAGCACTTGGTCCGTAGCCTTGTAGGTTACGGCACTTCAAGTGCATATCCAAGTACTTCTTAAATGTGATGAGGATCTCTGCCTCTACCACCCTTTCAGGCAATGAGTTCCAGACCCCCAGCACCCTCTGGGTGAAAAAAGTTCTCCTCAAATCCCCTCTAAACTTCCGACCAATTACTTTAAATCTTTGCCCCCTGGTTATTGACTCTTCTGCTAAGGGAAATAGGTCCTTCCTATCCAATCGATCTAGGCCCCTCATAATTTTATACACCTCAATTAGGTCTCCCCTCAGCCTCCTCTGTTCCAAAGAAAACAACTCCAACCTCTCCAATCTTACCTCATAGCTAAAGTTCTCCAGTCCAGGCAACATCCTCGGAAATCTCCTCTGCACCCTCTCTAGTGCAATCACATCCTTCCTGTAATGTGGTGACCAGAACTGCATGCAGTACTCTAGCTGAGGCCTAACTAGCGTTTTATACAGTTCAAGCATAACCTCCCTGCTCTTATATTCTATGCCTCGGCTAATAAAGGAAAGTACCCCGTATGCCTTCTTAACCACCTTATCTACCTGTCCTGCTACCTTCAGGGATCTGTGGACATGCACTCCAAGGTCCTCTGTTGCTCTGCACTGTTCATTATTCCTTTGCCTTGTTAGCCCTCCCCAAATGCATTACCTCACACTTCTCCAGATTGAATTCCATTTGCCACTGTTCTGCCCACCTGACCAGTCCATTGATATCTTCCTGCAGTCTGCAGCTTTCTTCTTCATTATCCACCGCACGGCCAATTTTCGTATCATCTGCAAACTTCTTAATCATACCCCCTACATTCTAGTCTAAATCATTGACATAGATCACAAAAAGCAAGGGACCTAGTACTGAGCCCTGCAGAACCCCACTGGAAACAGCCTTCCAATCACAAAAACACCCATCGACCATAGCCCTTTGCTTCCTACTTCTGAGCCAATGTTGGATCCAACTTGCCACTTTGCCTTGTATCCCATGGGCTTTTACTTTTGTGACCAGTCTGCCATGCGGGACCTTATCAAAAGCCTTGCTAAAATCCATATAGACTACATCAAACGCTCAACCCTCATCGACCCTCCTTGTTACCTCCTCAAAAAATTCAATCAAGTTAGTCAGACACGACCTCCCCTTAACAAATTCATGCTGACTGTCCTTCTAAATGAAGATTTATCCTGTCCCTCAGAATTTTTTCCAAAACTTTTCCCACCACTGAGGTTAGGCTGACAGGCCTGTAATTACTCGGTCCATCCCTTTCTCCCTTTTTAAACAATGGTACCACGTTAGCAGTCCTCCGGCACCACACCTATAGCCAGAGAGGATTGGAAAATGATGGTCAGAGCCTCTGCTATTTCTTCTCTTACTTCTCTTAACAGTCTATTATACATTTCATCCAGACCTGGGGATTTATCCACTTTCAAAGATGCTAAACCCCTTAATACTTCCTCTCTCACTGAGTTTATTTAATCTAATATTTCACACTCCTCCTCCCCGATTGCAATGTCTGCATCGTCCCTCTCTTTTGTGAACACAGTCGCAAAGTATTCATTAAGGACCATACCCACGTCTTCTGCCTCCACAGATAGATTACCTTTATGGTCCCTAATAGGCCCTACTCTTTCTTTAGTTATCCGCTTCACTTAATGTATTTATGAAACATCTTTGGGTTTTCCTTGAGTTTACCTGCCAATATTTTTTCATGCTCTCTCTTTGCTTTCCTAATTTCCTTTTTAATTTGACCCCTGCACTTTCTATACTCCTCTCGGCTTTCTATGGTATTGAGCTCTCGGTAACTGACATAAGCCTCCCTTTTTTTCTTTATCCTACCCTGTATGCCCCTTGACATACAGGAGGCTCTGGATTGGTTAGTCCCACCCTTTTCTTTAAGGGAACATACTCACGCTGAGCCCTCACTATCTCCTCCTTGAATGCCTCCCACTGCTCTGACACTGATTTACCTTCCAGTAGCTGCTTCAGTCCACTTTGGCGAAATCACATCTCAGCTTAGTAAAATTGGCTTTTCCCCAATTGAAAACTTTTATTCCTGGTCTATCTTTGTCCTTTTCCATAACTACCCTAAATCTAACTGAATTATGATCACCACCCCCAAAATGCTCTCCCACTGATACCCCTTCCACCTGCCCTGCTTCATTCCCTAAAATTAAGTCCAGAACTGCCCCTCCCTTGTTGGGCTTGCCCAATTACTTTCCACTAAATAAAATCTATCCAATCATCTAGCAGCAAATAAATTCCGAGCTTTAGCTGCCATGACACTCTCCAATCAGATTCAGGTCAAACAATGTTTTTGATAACAGTTTTGCATTGAATATTTAAATTCGGAGGTGAATGGATTATCATATGCTACTGTGAATAATGATGGCAATTATACAATTTACATCATGTTGACGTAGAGGCGCCTAGGCCACCATCATCCTCAGACTCAATTTTAGGAGTCTGTGCCTGCCTGAACCTAAAAATGAAACTGAATTAAATCAATCCGCCCTCACAACACCCTACACACCTCACATCTCAACCCAATACCTACATTACTCTAAACCTCAGCACTGACCTCCACTGGATCCACATTTAATCCTGCCAGGCACACAGCCCAACTTCCTTTTCAGTGCATGTGATCGACTGGTATATTACATAATAGATTGTATATTACTGGAGTATAACAATTCTGTACTAACCATGTGCTACCATGGGCCACGCACTGGGTTAAAATTAAAAATCCTTTTTCAGTCACCATGACAGTTCCTACCCATCTCACCATATCTCCGAAAAGCTACATAATTACTTAAATTTTTTAAACTAGCAGCCTCAACTGTGACTGTACTCTCGCTTGCACCTGCCCACACCCCGTATTCCAGGGCACTGCTGAACTCAGGCCTGGCATGAACAACATACACACACAAGCAGCATATCAAACTCATGTGCATGCTGTGGGGTCCCACTCCACAGTGCAAAAATTATGATTCGGGAGGAAGTGACAACAAAGTTGGGACGCTGCAGCTTAAAGTCTAGGCCTAAATTTCTTATGAATGTATAATGACTGTAATGAAGAATACATATTAAACATGCCGCTTCAAGCCCAGACAACCTATGAGCAACCCCAAAGGAGATCTATTAGCATTCTACAAAATCTTACTAACAACAATATATATGTTCACACTTTTGGAAAATGCTCAAGTGACTAGCTGGTAAATAAGCTCGAGGTTCATATATTTTGTGTGACAATCGCTGTGGTCAGAACTTTAATGCATATTTAATCCTTACCTAGTCGATTAGACAGGTTTTTTTCCAGTTTTTCCCAGGATGCTGACTGTGCCACAAGCGTGGCCTGGAGGTTTTCAATCTGTCGTAGCAGTGGTCTGCTTGCAGATGTAACACTTTGGCTCAGCTCTTGGTTGCGATTATCTGCTTCTTGAAGTCTCTGTTAAAAATTCATACTTGTTAAAATTTCAGATTAAATGGTACTTTGAACCTCTTCAAACCAAGCAAACATGTGGAGTGATACACATTTACATTTAAAAGTAAATCAAACTACGTGCATGGGCTGATGGAAAGAATAAAAACTGCAGCAAGAATCTGATTGGGCAGATGCATGGCAGATGCAGTATAATGTGGATAAATGCGAGGTTATCCACTTTGGTGGCAAAAACAGGAAGGCAGATTATTATCTGAGCGGCAATAGATTTGGAGAAGGGGAAGTGCAACGAGACCTGGGTGTCCTTGTGCACCAGTCGCTGAAGGTAAGCATGCAGGTGCAGCAGGCGGTTAAGAAGGCAAATGGTATGTTGGCCTTCGTAGCGAGAGGATTCGAGTACAGGAACAAGGATGTCTTGCTGCAGTTGTACAGGGCCTTGGTGAGACCACACCTTGAGTATTGTGTGCAGTTTTAGTCGCCTTATCTGAGGAAGGATGTTCTTGCCATTGAGGGAGTGCAGCGAAGATTCACCAGGCTGATACCTGGGATGGCAGGAATGACGTATGAGGCGAGATTGCGTCGATTGGGCTTATATTCACTGGAGTTTAGAAGAATGAGAGGGGATCTCATTGAAACTTATAAAATTCTAACAGGACTAGACAGACTAGATGCAGGAAGGATGTTCCCGATGGCGGGGAGTCCAGAGCCAGGGGTCATAGTCTAAAGATAAGGGGTAAGCCATTTAGGACAGAGATGAGGAGGAATATCTTCACCCAGAGTGGTGAACCTGTGGAATTCTCTACCACAGAAGGCAGTTGAGGCCAATTCATTAAATATATTCAAGAAGGAGTTAGATATATTTCTTAAGGCCAAAGGGATCAAGGGATATGGGGAGAAAGCAGGGACAGGGTACTGAATTTGGATGATCAGCCATGATCTCATTAAATAGCGGAGCAGGCTCAAGGGGTCGAATGGCCTACTCCTGCTCCTATCTTCTATGTTTCTATGTTTACATCAGTCTTCACTGTATATTGTTTTAAGGTTCATCACATGTACAGATATACATTACGGACAGCTACTCCACTGCTCTCTCCCTATTTTTAAAAAGCTATTTTGTTTCCCATTTTAAAATCAAACAGCCACAGATCAGCACTGCTAGATGTCATGAAAAGTGCTACCTTCACATTTGTCCCCCTCCCCCAAGGTCTAGTGCATATGAGCCAGAGAAGAAAACAGTATATGAATATATGAAATTAAAATGTTAAAAATTCCACATTGACACCAGAGGTATTTTATGGTATTTCAACATACAAATCCATTACACAGTTCTCCCAATCTCCCAATTGTACACATGCCAAGTACTAAGCTGTGATTGACAATAACAGTGGTGCACTGAAGTTTCTTTCTTCACCTATTCATTTATTTGGGATTAGAGTACAGTCCTGATCAGATACAGTCCTGATCAAATCCTGATGATTTACTGAAGAACATAAATAGCACAAATTGAGCGAAATAACTAAAGCCTAGAAATTCACTATAGCCCCGTTTGGGGCGCCAGCCTCGCCAGGGCACTAAAAGTAGTGCCCCGGAAGCAGTCGCGGCCGCCCGCCGGAAATTCAGTTTGCGCGCCCCAAAGGGAAGCGCGGCGCTACTGGAGGCGCCCCACATCCCTCTTGGGGCGCTGCAGCTGAATATCGCTGCACAACGTGCCGCAGCGCCACACGTTGCGGCACGGCGCGCTGCGGTACTGCAGGCCTTCCTCCCCTTCTTAAAGGGGAGGGGCCTTGTGCAGCGCGATCGAGGATCGCGAGTGCCGGCAAAAGAGCCCGGCACCGAGGAGAAGTGCCGGGCTCTTGGAACGCAGTCGGCACTCCGCGGGGGGGCGGGGGCTCAGGAGGCCGGGGACGGCAGCGCGGAGAGGTGCTGGCAGGTGGCCAGCAAAAAAAATGGCCGCCCCGCACCTCTCCTTTAATTAGCGCCTCTACTGCCGCAGGTAGGCCCCCCTGAACTGGTCGCAAATAGCGTCCGGCGTTAAAGCAGGGGGCGCATCTAAATATCGCGATCGGGGCGTTAGCGGGGCGCTGCGCACACCGATTACGTCATCAGTAGCGGCGCAGCGCTAACAGCTAGCGCCGCCATTAGCGTCCCGCTGAATTTAGCGGGAGGCGTGGCCAGTGACTTCCGACCCACTTAGCGCCCTCTTAAGGCACTAACGGTTGGCGCAGCCCACGGAATTTCTAGGCCTAAGTCTTTTCTTTCTTTGTCAATATACTTCCCCTTCTCCTTTCCTGAAGATAGTCCTTTCTGATTGAATATAGTTCAACAGGCATCATTCACTGTCAGTACCTCATCCAAGTGACCATTATTCACGTGTGAGCATTGACCGTGTGTATCAGCAGGCTATTTTACAATGAGTATCACAGCTAATCTCTCATCGATTTCACCCAATGTTCACATACATGCACTTCCAGCAGGGTTCGTGATAGCGATTTTCCCCTTTCCTAATCCAGGTGCGCTAAAGCCAATCACAGTGCCCCTACCATCACCGAGCTAACTGCATAAATCAGAGATTAAATTGGAGACCTTTCTGGTCTGTATGGCTCAGCTGCTCACTAACTAAACTTGCTGAGCCATTAGCAGAGCCACTAAACATATCAATTTGATAGGAAAAGACTTTCCAAAATGCAAATTTACTGTTCTTGCTTTCTTCCTGATTTCCCTCTTCCAAATCCCCCAACTCCAAAATTTGTATATAAGTGAAAATGTATACCTGCTGTAATTCACCAATTTCTTGACGTAAGTAGTCCTCTTTCCTGGCTTGTTGTTGTTCAGCCCGTTGAAGACCCATTCTAAGGTCGGCCACCTGTATCACAACCAAATAGAAACAAGTTTACTACCCCATGTAAAATGTATACCAGATACACATCACTTCTTAGTGCTACATTCACTTTTTGTAATTTAATAATTTGACTATAAATTGAAATGTACAAAATTCTCATTTATAAATTGTCTTTGACAATTAACTTACAAATTTAAATATTTTGGCAAGTACTGAATCATATACAATTAATTTTAATTTAAAAAAATAGCTTTTAGGAGGAATATGTAAGCATACAGGAAACTCTCTCTTAACCGGCAAAATTCAGTAGGTTCAGGTAAGTTTTACTATATATTAGTGTCCGTGTAACCGGGGTTCCTGCACCTGTGGCCGTGCAACAGGGACTGCTGGATCTGTGGCCGTGTAACCGGGACTCCTGCACAAGTGCCGTGTAACCGGGGCTCCTGCACCTGTGGCTGTGTACGGGGCTCTCGTACCTTGGTAAGTATACCTCTCTGTAATCCGGACTTTTTGATCAACCGGCACCACGCCGGTCCCGTCGGTGCCGGATAAAAAAGCGTTTCCTGTATATCACTCCTTTCGGGATGCTTGCTCTGTCTGCCTTCTCTTCTCCCCATGCCAGGTATCAACTGGGGAGGAAAGGCCAACTAACTCTCAAGCTCCATCAGTGCCATTCTAAGCCTGTTACCAGCAGGTGCACTGGAGCAAACCAGTGACAACTTTCTCTCCAGTTTTCCCTCCCAACTGTTGGCTGCTGCTTTGTTGTGCTAAGACCAGAAGCTCGCCATTTTGGAAGAGAAAAAGCTATCTACATTTGTAGTTAATAGTCCACTGATATTACTTACAATCTAAGTACAGAAATAAAACTTAAGGTGCTTTTGAGTGAATGTGTATGCTTCTAAGATGTCATCTTCCAAAACTGATTCTTCCCCCCTGTGATTTTTATCTTCTTGGATCATGGACAATATGGTCAGATGCATAGTAAAGCTGTCCCAGTTTTGATTCCTGATCTGTGCTGCATTACTTATTTTTAGTTTAGGCATTAGGGGGGCACTAGGAAAGGCATCAGTGTCCTTATGCTGTCCAGTTACATCTGCTAGAATGCAAGTGAGATTGCAAATTGGATCAGGACCCCGTGGTCAAGTAGCCTGCGAACAATCACCTCACTGCCTAAGCTCACAAGTGGCTACGTCACAGTATCATAAGGAAAATTTTAATTAGGTGGGTTGAAGAAGTTTTTTTGGATAAATATTCTATAGAACATAGTGCAGATTTTCAAAAGACACATTATATATTGTTCAATTTTTGTAGCTTGTATAATAATTAAATCATTGGCTACTGTATAAAATGAATTTATAAATCAAAATTGTATTTGCAGTATGTTAATTTGACTTTTTAACATAAAAACAAACACCAAAATAATTATACTGACTTGAACTGCAAGTGCCTCCTGTTGCTGCCTGGCCTCTTCCTGGGCTCGCTCCAGTGCCACTGATAATGTTTCTTTGGTTTTTATCTCATGACTCAAAGCTGCCTCTTGGGCTTCACTATCCTTAGCTGCATTAGCCCTATGTAGCTCAGCAAGCTCTCTGAAGATAAGAAAGTTAAGTTAGGCAATGTGATGAAGCAAATTACAAGGTGTCTATAGTGAACCATTTTACTGGAAGAAATATACTGGGGACCAAAAGCATATTCTGAAATGCAAAACTGTTTTATGAACTAAAGCAGGCAGCTACAGTAGTATTGATGTTTTGTTCTTCTCAAAATAATAGTGCAATAATTCTGTGATCCTGTGCTTCCAATAGGAAGCTGCACGCGTGGGAGCAGAGGTTGGAGACAGGACAACAGCATTGTGGCCCTGATTCTCTAACCAGTGCACCCTGTGAACACAGCTCCCTACTAGGAGTGTTAGATTGCAGAATTACCTGATAAGCTTGCGACTGGTAGCCCAGTACAAACCTCTTTGCTGTGTTACAAGAGCCAATAGCCTCAATCCCATTTATTGCAAGCTTTCAATGTCAACTAGAAGACAGTCCCTTGAAGGGAGAGGAGGGAAATATGAACATGGACGGATCTTGTGTATTTCCAAGCAACTGGTTGCAGAGAGCACGAGGAGAGGCCTAGAAGTAGGTTGCTTTTTGTCTCTCTTAGCTGGGAAATGCTACAGCTTGGGGGACCTAAAAGCAGAAGGACAAGGGGAAGCAGCTTCCAAAATTGGGGGAATAAATAACTATTCACTGTAATGCATACAATCCTTCTCTGAACGTTTAATAAAGAAATATAACATGCAATATTTAACTTTCTCTTCCTCCTCTCAACTTTGTGATCTGCAAACCCTGTCTACCAAAGAAAACCAATCCATATGTACACTATTCTCTTACTTGTAGGAACTGTCAAGTGTAGACTGAAGGCTGCGATTGTTTTCCTGTAGCTCATCTAAGTTCATTTGCAACTTGCTAATCTCTTTTTCCTGTCTCTCTACCACACCATTTAGCTTCTTGATGTTCTCCCGATGCTGTTTCTCCACTTCCTCTTTACCATCAAGCACCTGCAGCAAAACCAAAAAATTGTCACGTGATTTTGTGTTTTAGCTTAGCTGTCCATGAACATAAAAATCATAATTAAATGTAACCTTGTTAAAAATGTCATTTTTTGACGTATAACTTCCGGTAATTGCCCATTACTTCTGAAATATCCTACAATGTTTACCTTTGTCTATTGCCCCAAACAATTACAAAAACTGAACATAAAGCTAGAAAAAAACTTTGCGTAGGATAACAGGTGGTTTACTGGCCTTGACTGAGATATAGCGTGTAGACTTCAATATCAACCAACCTTCTTATCAAACCACTTGTGGTATTTCAGAAGTGCTTATATTTCTCATTAATTAAAAGAATATTTTAATATCGTGGGCCAATTTCTGTCAACAGTATGAATCTTATTCGCTGACCTGCTGCAGATGCTTAATTTCATCCTCTTGCTCTTTGGTCTTCTTGCTCTGTTTTGCGACCAGGGTCTCATTTTCTTTCTCTTTAACCCTTAGTTTCTTTATTAAGTTTGAATTGTGCAGGTGTTGTTTAGAAAGCTTCTCTCCTGAAATAATTAACATTGTATTAAAAATAAAGTGTGTGTTGCTTTGTCTCATAGCTTCACTACCAAAAGAAAAAGCTTCCCAGAACCAAAAGCTTACATAATTTTCTAGCAAAATCAAATTGCAACTGAGGTCCAATTATTCCTTTACTAAAATATCTGGTAGTGAACAAAAGGAGATTTCCTTTAGTTCAGCCTGTTCTTCAGCACCTTCTTGACATGCTCTTATGGAGATGGAAATTCCAGGTCCATTGTTCTGGAGAGAGTATATTTGAATGTTTCCATCAACTGAAACAGATTTAGAATGAGTACCCCCTAGGTGTCAACGAAAATGCATAGCAAATATTTGTACCATTTACTGTGATAAGGCACAATCTTTGCAAATTGACCAATGGAAGTTATTTTCATGCTCACTTAAGAAACAAGCAGAGAAGAATTTCAATATCCAACCTAACCTTAAATCAAATAATAGCATTTCTGGTTGCTCCCAAAATGGGCACTTCTAATTATGTAAACAAATTTGCTCTAAAACAATTAGCCGGATTTTGCGGTCAGCGACGAACAAACAGAACCAGCTGTTTGTTCATTACACTTGCCCACAGACACTCTATGGGATTTTGCACTGGAACTTACTGTAAATTAGAGAGCTAAATGGGCATGGCGAGCTCTACAGGGGATCTGGGACCTGTGGGAATAGGGCAAGCTACGGTGTAACGTCTTAACCAATCAGATTGAAGAATCATTAATGAGGAGCACAGAGTCTGAACCAGGAAGTGCATTAGGGTTCAATGTCAAATCAGATACAGAAAGCAAAATAAAGAGAGGGAAAGAAAGATGGGATTAAGAGATAAAAGAGACTGAAAGAAAAAGTTTTAAAAAAAATAATTTCTATTTTTTTATAATCTCCAACAGTGGCCTGTAACTTCCGATAGGAGGCTTCCTGCGTGTGGAGGCCTCCTATTGGGAAAAAATCTATGCCCTTACCTGAGGGCTCCCTCGGTCCGGCCATTTCTGATCCTGGGTCTCTCCACGACGAAATGTGCAGGGCCCACGTATCCCAGGGGCGCATGCGGTTCACAAGCATCCCTGGGATCACGTGGGCCAGGTGAGCCAATGGGAGAAGGGAATCTCCCTTCATACTTTTGACAGATAGACCTGTCAAAAGTATGAATGGGGATCACTGAAAAAAGACATCAAAACATTTAAAAAAAAAAAAAATTTAATCACGTTTTTAAAAGGAGTTCAAATTACATTAAATTAAATATTTTAAACAAAAATTAAATTTTTTGAAAAAAATAATTAAAGTTTTTTACGGGGCTAAAAATAAACTTACCTTTTTTAAACATATTTTTAAATTATAAATGAGTGAAAAAAAATTTTATTTTACTTTTTTAAACTCTTTACCAGGCATAAGATTTTTAAGTGATTTCAGCGGGCGGAGGTTCTGCAGAAAGCGGAACTCTCCACCCACAGAGGCCCTTCTCCAGGGCAGGCGTCCGATCTGTCAAGAGGATTCTTGACAGATTGGAAATGCCGGTTTTCAGCGCGTGCGCTTCGCATGCCTGAAACCGGCATTTACGATGTCCCTATGGGTGCGTACACAGCCCGTACACACCCGCAGGGATCGGAAAATATGGGCCATTAATTAAAATCTGAAGGAATGAGACTCCACACTTGCAAAAGTTTTTAGTGCCAGAGTGGTTGTTTGGCAATAATTAAGACTTATCACGCCATTAAAAATTCACTTAGACTGGAATGGACAAGCTCTAACATTTTCTGGTGAATTTAGTGGATATCTATCATGTAAGTACAGCAACTTCACACTGTTCCATGTACTGTATTTCAACACCGATTCTCATGGCACTAAACCACTTTCGCACAGCTTCCAGAGGAGCATGGCAACTCGGACAGCAACTTCCGGATTTCTGCATTTAACTGCGCATGTGCGGTTGCCGGAAAGTTGCTGTCCAATTTACACTTTAATAATGGTGAGCGCTGTTAGCAAAATCAAGCCCATTGTCTGTTGCAGACTTAAATAGGTTTGCGTCCTAATACAAATTTATGACCCGGAATTTGCAGTCGGAGGTGTACCTTGGGAGTACGCCTCCAACCCACTAAAAAGTTACGAACCTGCCTTCAGGCTCCCAGGCTGCGGAGAGTTCAGGTCTCAGGCCTGCAGGCGTCCACCTGCGTAAAGGCCCACGGATTCCAGGGACACAGGCAGTTCGGAAGCGTCCCTGGGATCATGTGGGCCAGGTCCTCCAATCAGAAAGGAGGATTCCATTGCTGTCATTTCTGAACTGAATTCCCTGATGACAAGCAATGGAATCCCCAAATAATTAAAGAATTTACACAATTCTAATAAAAATAAACGTTCCCATTATCAAATTTAATTAAAAGTCCCTTCAATACATCAAATACAATAAAAATTTAATTTTTTGAAAAGTAATTTTAAAATTTTAATCCAGGCCAAAATTTGCATAAAGTAACTTTAAGTGTTTGTGCATCATTTTTAATTTTTAATTTAAGATTTATATTAACCCTTACGCTGGTGAAAGCAGGCCCTACGCCTGCTGTTACCAGCCATAAGAGTTTCATGGGCATTGCTGGGTAGTAGTTGGGTAAATAGCCCAACTCTACGCTAGCGAAAGTGATTTTACTTTGGTTTTGGTAGATCTGTCAAGGTGTACCTTGACAGATTGCAAGTTCCGGGTTTTCGCGCATGCACAGCACATGCAGAAACCCCGAACTTGCGAGGGCTTTCAGAAGACTTACGACTTCATACACTGAGCATACGCCGTGATCGGGGGCACAAATTCCGGGCCTATGTTTCTAAGACAACAAATAAGTTGATATGTATAGAGATACCTACAGTAAGGATACATGATAAATAAATGAGAGGATTGAGAAAGAAATTTCTCCCCACAAGGTTATCTTTATCCATATTAACATTATTTCTCCTCTTAGAAGTTGCCCTATATTACAATGGTAATTACACTACAAAAGCACTTCATTGGCTGTGAAGTGCTTTGGGACATCCTGAGGATGTGAACTGCTCGATACAGGAAACTTTCTGGTATCCGGCACTGACGGGACCGAGCTGGTGCCGTACCATCAAAACTGCCGTAGAAACCAGCGCTAATGTTAAAACATACGGAGCTTTTGAGCTCCGTGTGAATCAACAAACCCTGTTGCTTAGCAGCAGCTTCAAAACAGTTGGCCGCAGCTTAAAAGCGTCTCTGTAGCTAAGCAACAGCTTCAGCTAGACCTTGCAGAGCCTGACTGGAAAAAAAAAGCAACGAGAAGTAAAAAATCTTATAGGAAACGGCTCCTGAATTTTGCCGGTAGATAGAGCTTTCCGGACATTTAACCTCCGGTTAAACGAAAGTTTCCTGTATAAAAGTCTATTTCTTTACAGTACTGTTAGAAAAACCAAAATTAAATGGTCTTACGAGGTTTTCTGGACAGTTGTAATATTAAACTTATTTGTCGGTTTTCAAATGCAATTTGTTTCAGAAGAATTAAATTGTGATACACTAAATATGTACTTAAAAAAAACTTGAGCTGGAGTTTTCTTTATACACTTCTTGACACACAGCCAGATTGAATGTTTTGAAACAGCTGAAAACAAAATGCATGGGTCTGTTCAGTACTGTATCATTGCAATATCTGAGCTAGTCAGTGAGCTATCAGACCATGCTAGCAGATATCAGTGCAACATTAAAAGCAATTCAGATATTGCTACCTTACAGTATACTTCATTAGTACAGGTCTGAAACTGTGGGCTGGTCAATTTTTGGGGGTATTATTCAGGGATCTTTTTCTGCTTATTAAGGTGTGGAATGTCAATGCTGGGGAATATTACAAACATTGAATGTGGTTATGCTTTAAAATACCAAGTGATTTCAATACTTTGATATTTATATCACATTTTCCTACCTTCCTCCAGTAGTCCTTTGATCTGCTCATCTTTCTCTCGCACTAGATCTGCTGTTTCATTAGGGGTAAATCTAGTGGACAGCTCTGCCTTCATAGCCTTTAATTCCTAAAAGCTCACAAATGACATAGAAGAAAAATAATAATTTTAACAAAAAATTACATCTATACATATACGTATAAACATTCACATCCTTTCAAATATTACAATTTTTTTCTATTTCAACTGTTGGTAGTCCAGCAAAATCAAGTGTCCCTTTAATAAATTAATTCAGAATTCCCTCTTAAAGCTGTCCTCCCAGTTGCCCCAGAATATATAAAAAGAAAAAGGGTGGCTAAAGTGAATGTTGGTCCCTTAGAGGACGAGACCGGGAAATTAATGGTGGGGAACATGGAGATGGCAAAAACGCTGAACAAATATTTTGTATCAGTCTTTACAGTAGAGGACACTAAAAATATCCCAACACTGGACAAACAGGGGGCTATGGGGGGGAGGAGCTAAACACGATTAAAATCACTAAGGAGGTGGTACTCGGTAAGATAATGGGACTAAAGGCGGATAAATCCCCTGGACCTGATGGCTTACATCCTAGGGTCTTGAGAGAAGTAGCGGTAGGGATTGTGGATGCATTAGTGGTAATTTTCCAAAACTCCCTGGATTCAGGAAAGGTCCCAGCAGATTGGAAAACTGCTAATGTAACGCCCTTATTTAAAAAGGGAAGTAGACAAAAGGCTGGAAACTATAGACCAGTTAGCCTAACATCTGTGGTTGGTAAAATGTTGGAGTCCATTATTAAGGAAGCAGTAACAGGACATTTGGATAAGCATAATTTAATCGGACAGAGTCAGCATGGTTTTATGAAGGGGAAGTCATGTTTGACAAATTTGCTCGAATTCTTTGAGGACGTAACAAACAGGGTGGATAAAGGGGAAACAGTGGATGTGGTGTATTTGGACTTCCAAAAGGCATTTGACAAGGTGCCACACAAAAGATTACTGCACAAGATAAAAAAATCACAGCATTGAGGGTAATATACTGACATGGGTGGAAGATTGGCTATCTAACAGAAAACAGAGAGTTGGGATAAATGGTTCATTCTCGGGTTGGCAATCAGTGACTAGTGGTGTTCCACACGGGTCAGTGCTGGGACCCCAACTCTTTACAATCTATATTAACGATTTGGAGGAAGGGACCGAGTGCAACGTATCCAAGTTTGCCGACGATACAAAGATGGGAGGGAAAGCAGTGAGTGAGGACATAAAAAACCTGCAAAAGGACATAGACAGGCTAAGTGAGTGGGCAGAAATTTGGCAGATGGAATATAATGTGGAAAGTGTGAGGTTATGCACTTTGGCAGAAAAAAATCAAAGAGCAAGTTATTATCTAAATGGAAAAAACTGCAAAGTGCTACAGTACAAAGGGATCTGGGGGTCCTGGTGCATGAAACACAGAAGGTTAGTATGCAGGTACAGCAGGTGATCAGGAAGGCCAATGGAATCTTGGCTTTTATTGCAAGAGGGTTGGAGTATAAAAGCAGGGAAGTCTTGCTGCAGTTATACAGGGTACTGGTGAGGCCACACCTGGAATACTGCGTACAGTTTTGGTTTCCATATTTAAGAAAGGATATACTTGCTCTCGAAGCAGTTCAGAGAAGGTTCACTCGGTTGATTCCGGAGATGAGGGGGTTGACGTATGAGGAAAGGTTGAGTAGGTTGGGCCTCTACTCATTGGAATTCAGAAGAATGAGAGGCGATCTTATTGAAACATATAAGATTGTGAGGGGGCTTGATCGGGTGGATGCGGTGAGGGTGTTTCCACTGATGGGTGAGACTAGAACTAGGGGGCATAATCTTAGAATAAGGGGCTGCCCTTTCAAAACTGAGATGAGGAGAAACTTCTTCACTCAGAGGGTAGTAAATCTATGGAATTTGCTACCTCAGAGAGCTGTGGAAGCTGCGACATTAAATAAATTTAAAACGGAGATAGACAGTTTCCTAGCAGATAAGAGAATTAGGGGTTACGGGGAGCGGGCAGGGAAGTGGACGCGAGTCTAGGTTCGGATCAGCCATGATCCTACTAAATGGCGGAGCAGGCCGGAGGGGCCGTATGGCCTACTCCTACTTCTTATGTTCTTATGTTTATGTAGAATGGATAAAGTGCAGGAAAAAGGAAAGTTAGTAATTGTAACACTTTCTCTCTCTCAGTATTGCCCATTGTTTATGTTTTATTTCTCACACATTGCTACAAAAACTTTAACGTTGCATTTTAGATTTAAACACAAGATAACAACTCTGCTTACCTTTTTAATGTTATCCCTTTCCTTGCAAGCAAGCTGGGCTTTCTTTTCAGACTCAGCAATGCGTTGAGTGAACTCATCTTTTATTGATGAGATACTGGTGCTTTCCTCCTGCAGTCTAATCAGCTCACTTCATTAACAAAAAGATAAGTTTTTACATGAGGTAAAGAACTTTAGTTTGCTTACAACCATTACTGACGGTATTCAAAATGACAGACTGGCATTAATTACTGCATAACAGGAGAACTAAATCAGTATTTTTATGGTAAGTTATGAAATACAAACTCTGTGGATCAACAGAAACTAGCACAACTTTACCAGAAATGACAATCTTACTTTCCAGACAAAATTGAAGGGCAGTGGGAACAAGAATGCACCGTACTTGCAACTAGAAAGACTACAGACAACTTGTACCCTCTTTAACCAGGAAATTGAACTCAGGATGACTGAATCGGATTTTTCTCCACATTTACAAGGCACTTTGAGCCTTTTCATATCAAACTACTCTTGCATTATGTTGGACAGTAGCTGGTACTATGAATCAGTGCTATTAAAAAACTATGGAGGAACAGGACTGAATTGGCAATGGAGCTGTACAACACAACACACTTTGCCTCCTTATTCTTCCCTATTATATTTTTCTTGTAATATATAGGTGAAGCTCATATTATTAGCCCAATGCTGTACTAGGACTTTAGTGAAGAGTAATGGTGGACATGCATTTTTTTCATATCCCGAGTACTTGAAATACAAGAAACATCCACCAGCAGAATTATAGACTGTCTTTCCAAACTTCAGTTGTGCCTGAAGGGAGCTATCAAATGTTGAATTAAAGTTCTGGTTTGTCACTGGTCATGGAAGAGATTTGAGGTGATGAATTAAAGCCTAAGTAATATTGATACCAAGATTTTTTTTAAACTAGTAATAACGCTATAAACACATTAGATAAGTGCTTGATAAACCAAAGATTGCACTTAGTCATTGATACGAAAAACATGCTTTGGAATTTTTCTAGAACTAATATTAATACCATACTGAACACAAAAGGAAATGGCCTGCTGTTGGCTTCTACAGAGATTTGAGAATTTTACACAAGTGAGTGAATTAAGCTAATGAATAGTAGTTTGCCCCACTCTTTGTACTTTCTATGGTATATGAAGTCACTCAGTTTTTTGAAAGTATTTTGTTCTATAAGTCTTTGTAAGCTATTATCGTATACAGATAAAACAAGAACACTTCAATAAACCGTACTTACTCTTTCAGGTTATCAATTGCCTCCTCCAATGCTGCCTTATCTTTGCTAACAGACAATAACTGCGCTTCTCTCTTTTCCAGCTTGTCTGTCAGCTCATCAATTATCTGAAGACCATTAAAAGATAAATATTAATAATACTGCAGCTATGATATCAACTTTAGCAATATAAAGTAAGCAGCAAAATTCTGGTCAGGAAAGAATTTCAAAAACACACACTATTGCCAAAAGCTGGCAGTGAACCAAGCAGAGCAAGAAGGTTCCTGATTCAAATACTAATCTGTTTTGAGCTAATTGATCTCAGCCAGGGAAGCCGTGGGAACACTATAATTAATACCCCTTGGATTGGGAGTGGAAAATCAGCTAGGGTTTCTGTTCCCATTTGGTGACCAATGCTGCAACTGCATGTGTGTCAACATCAGGTGAAGACGATGGGACTTGGCTGTAATGTTCCCTGTGGTCAAATACCCTGCCAACACTCACACATGAACAGCCACTTGGACAAGGTGCTGGAGGGCAAGCAGTGCTGGCAAGGAGTCAACACCTTCAGGAAAGGAGGAGAGGGCAGAGTAAACTAGTGGAAAAATCTAAAAATAAATGACCAAAAACAGGGAATGAAAATATTGGCGATACTGTAAAAAAATCAGGCTGTATAACAGCAGCTTTAAATAGGTTTGACCCCTTTAACAGTGTGATCTGTAAAAAAAAAAGTACATTTCATGTTCTGTAATTTCATAAGCTAGGATTTATTATTTCTGTATAAACCATTTCACAAATCACTATTCCCTGTAACTGCTGGTTGCATGGTCATAATTATGCACTCCCAACTTTTTTGTTCTGAATTATACTATCCAGAAAGGGATGAGGGATTACAATTACATGGACAGGCTGGAGAAGCTGGGGTTGTTCTCCTTAGAGCAAAGAAGGCTAAGAGGAGATTTTATAGAGCTGTTTAAAATCATGAAGGGTTTAGATAGAGTAAATAAAGAGAAACTGTTTCCAATGGCTGAAGGGTCGAGAACGAGAGGGCACAGATTTAAGGTGATTGGCAAAAGAACAAGGGACGACATGAGGAGAAACATTTTTACGCAACAAGGGTTAGGATTTGGAACGCATTGCCTGTTAGGATGGTGGATACAGATTCAATGGCAGCCTTCAAAAGGGAATTGGATAAATACTTGAAGAGAAAAATTGGCAGAGATATAGGGAAAGAGTGGGGAGGGGGACTAACTGGATTGCTCTTCGAAAGAGCCGGCGCAGACTCAATGAGCCAAATGGCCTCCTTCTGTGCTGTAATATTCTATGGTTCTATGAAAGCTGTTTAGCCTAAACCAACCATACAGGGAGGTGAGCTCTGATTAACGTAGCTGTTATCCGCAGTAGGCTATTATACTCTCTGCTGTTTATTAATGAAAATATGACAATATTTACTCTTATGCCGACACCACCTTTTCCTCCTTCATCAAAAAATGAATCCTATCACACAGGAAAAAGTTTTGAGCGAAGAACTAAGACTCAAGATATGACAAATCCTATATATTACAAAAAATGGCAGAGGTAAACAGCCTGCACATAAATTTCAGCACTGACACAGAAATGAAGTTTTCCAGTGGGAAAAGGGAAATGACAAGAGAGAGAAAGAAAAAGAGAGAGAAAAAGAGACAGAAAGTGAGGAGAGAAAAAAGAGTAGATGAGAAAATATTTTTAATGAATATTGGAACTTCCTTGACGAAAAACCAGGTTGTATCCTGCGGAGAAAAAAACTCACACTGAAATTATTGTGAAGTCAATCCTGCACATAAAATCACCTTTTTAATATCAGTGAGGACTACTATATAAATTTATGGTAATATAAACAAGTTTACCTCTTGTAATTGAAATTTTTCAAATTCACCATTGGGTTGACATTCATCTCCAACAGTTCCTTCTGACGGCCTGTTAATTACTATACTTTCTGCATTTTGGTTCTCAATTACTGTTAGACCAAGTACAGGCAAGACCTCCGGTTGCTCACTATTCACTGGAGTTGCACTTCGACCGCTCTCTTCCATTTCACTTTCATCAAGTACGTTCTCTTTTTGAGTTTCATTTGTGCTCTCTTCAACATTCTTCACCAGCTGGTCAGTTGGCAAAGCGTTACAGACAGATTGAGTAAGAGACACCGAGGCCACATTACAGCCCCGACCTGACATTTCATCATCTGAGTTAAGTTCACTCACGCTCTGGCTGTCTAATGACTGCACACTAAAAGTGTCAATTCGCTCAAAAGCATCTGAAGAGCCACAGCTCTCAGTAAGTTTCTGATATTCATCGAGACGTTGATAGTCAGTACAGGCCGATGTTGATAGTAGCTGAAAGGATGTCTGCATCAGGTGCAGGCTGGCCTTTGAATCTACAGCCTCCTGTCTAGAACTAGCTGAGCTCTCACTAATGACACTCTCATGGTCCAATACCTCAATGTCACTGGTGGTTGATGTTCCTGATGAAAATGTACTAATGGGTGGAGAGGGAGTGTTACTTTGCCTGTCCTCAGATTTTTGCTCTTTTGCCTCCAAAACCGAATCCTTCACTGAGGGAGTGTGGGATTTTGATGGGCTGTCAAGTGGACTCACTGACTGCTCAGTTTTTACCGAGTTTTTATGCACCCTTTCATTACCGGAAGCAACCAATGCATTTGGCTTCATTACCTCAGAAGTCGCAGAGGCAGTCACATCTTCTGTCTCTGTTAATTTTACTTCATCCTTATTCTGCAACTCTTCACCTCCAAAAGATTCTGAACTTTCAGTTTCTGCACACAACTGGTTATCATTAGGTTGATCTGATGTCTTAAATTCTGTGTTATCTATTTGGGGTACCATTGTACAGTTCTCTTCGGAGTTTGCCTTTTCCGACACAATTAACTCAACAGATTCAGTAAGATGAACAGTCAATGTGTCTTCTACTTCTTTGGGCAGCTGAGATTTGGTTGGAGGTTTTGAGACAACTGGTGTTTGCTCAATAGTTTGAACATCTGTAGAGTTCAGAAAGGCATTGAAGAAGGTCTCGGATTCATCTACCACAGTCCGTGTAACTGGTGTGGTAATAGCTTTTGGTGAAGCCGCAGAATGAGGTTCGGGACTGTCCTCTGAAGGCGATCCCCATTGTGTGGAAACCCATCCTTCGCTGATGGAAGAGCTTTTTCCTGGCAGTGCTGCTGTAATTTAAAAAAAAATGATAGTGTGACGTCAATGAATACCGTTCAGCTTTCCATTTTAATGAACTTTAAAAGAAAATTACATATAATTTCATTACTAGAGCAATTTAAGGAACTACTTGATCAATGACACATTCATTCCCTCTGCAGCAACTTACATTTACATAGCATTCTTCATGCAAAACAGTATCTCAGAGCACATCATCGGGGGAGAGAGCAACATTACCATGAAAAGGAGATCTTTTTTGAAGGGTGAGGCAAAGGCATGTTGAAGAGAAGGGTTTTTAAGAAGGATTCTGAAAACAAACGAGCGGTAGCAAGGTGAAGAGTTTATGGGAGAGATTGCCAGGGACCAGGGGCTTAGTGGCTGAAATATTAGCCTCCAAAGGGTGTGAACAATGATGGCAAGGTGAGCATTTTGAGAAATCAATCCTCAAGGTTAATGAATGTGTGGAATAGGATTTCGGCCCCATTAGAGAAGAGTTAGGGGTATAAAAAGATATGCTGTGCAGGTGGAAGAATGGAGTCTTGGAGATGGTCTGGATTTGGGGTAAAATGATCAGTAAAGGGTTGAACAAAACACAAAGGTTGCACACCACATTGGTTCTAATAACAAAGCAATTGATGTACTTCATACAGGTTTCTCAATTTGTGGTTATTCTAAGTGTAGGCTAAGTTCAATGTAGATAGCTTTTTAAAAAAAATGAACAAAAGCAATTCTAAGTAATGTGTATGTCATGAATCTTATGACTCATGAAGTAACACTGGGCGGCCAGCTGGTGGCGCCGTCCAAGGAGTATAAATACAGGAAACTTTGGTTTATCCGGAGGTTAACTGCTCGAGCCACCGGCAAAAATCAGGAGCCGTTTCGTTAGGTTTTTTTTCTTTTCGTAGGTTTTTTTTCTTTTCGTTGCTTTTTTTCCCCACCAGTCAGGCTCTGCAAGGTCTCGCTGAAGCTGTTGCTAGGCTACAGAGACGCTTGCAAGGTACGGCCGACTGTTTAGAAGCTGTTGCTAAGCAACAGGGTTTGTTGCCAGATACGGAGCTCAAAATCTCCGTATGTTTCAACATTAGCGCTGGTTTGTCCGGCAGTTTTGATGGGACGGCAACAGCTTGGTCCCGGATAGCACAAAGTTTCCTGTACTCGGGCATGGGCCCAGCTTGCTCAGGATGTTTCTGTAACCAGGAACTAGTGATTGTAACTAGAAATCTCATGGTTTTGAAACCGTTGATTAAAGCCTTGTTTTATACTCAAACCAAGTGCTCAGTAGTCTTTTTACATCAGTCTACACACAAAGTTAAAAGAATGCTATACAATGGTGTTGGGATTATTTCCACAAGACAAAATGTTATCATACTC
This sequence comes from Somniosus microcephalus, assembly GCF_052327205.1. NCBI lineage: Eukaryota > Metazoa > Chordata > Chondrichthyes > Squaliformes > Somniosidae > Somniosus > Somniosus microcephalus. Next base: position 177,874,485 of record NC_140997.1, on the reverse strand, counting down.
TGTTGTCATTACAAAATGTACACTAACATTGTAAGAAAAGTCCTTGCCCTTCCAAAGATATTCCAAAACATGGCATGATCACCGAGGCACTTACTGCCCATCAGCACCACAGCTACAAGAAACCCTCAATAACCTCAAATTATCCTTACTTAACAAACATACCCTTCCAAAAACAAACACACAAAAGCTACCAATATATCTGGAGTGGCAAGTATAACAAAATGGCTTTAAGAAATCCTCTTCACTATGAGGCCCGTCACAGAACATATTTTCGCTCAGACACTCAATAACTCACCCGCACTTAACCAGTTTCTATCCTTAAAACAAAAATCCCTAGCGACTGAATCGATCACTCCAGAAGTACTTCAAATTCACATAAAGACTGAACTATATTTCCACAACAAGAATCCTTGCCTAAAGTATAAAACTTTGCTCAAAGACTTTACCTATACAATAGCAATTTTGCTGTTGTTTTCTCTATGCCAAATTTTGCCTTGCTCTCCTGCTGTTGACTCCTTGCTGGGACAATTTCAATGGACACTAGTTCCCCTCCGGTACTTCAAAAAAGTAACTAGTATTCATGTCTTGGCGGTAAGGGGGTCATTTTAGCCTAACCCGCCTAGCAATTTCAGCAGGGGTCACTGGATAATGATCAATCTTCTCCATAACCTAATGATGAGCCCAACTGCACTGCTACTAAGGCAGTGTCATTCCAGCTTAGATCAGATGCCAGTACTTGCCAGGAATCAAACCTGGTCTATTTGACTTCCTAGACTGTATGGCTCAGTCACTGATTGCATAAACATGCTGAGCAACTAGGGTGGAGAAGGGAGAACAAAATGCTAATAATTTTAAACAACGAGCTTGATGAGAACATAACTAATATACTGATTAAACTCAGGAAGCCATGAGCACAAATTAATTGAAAGCCACTCATAAGTTAACAGGCTTGGCTGGTGTGTTATTATAAATTATCCTCTACTTGGAACAGCTTTCAAGGTCATATTTTAATTTTGATTAAGACTGCTATCGAGCAGAATTCAAGAAATAAAATACAAAATTCGATTTTTCCTTCAGGTCTATCATCTACTTTCTGGTTTAGAAACTGCTACCTTAGCCCACAAAGGGGGCTATGTGGATAAGTACAAGGAGTTTATTTTCAGCATTTAAAGTTTTTTCTCACTGGGGAACACATACTTTGGCAGCTTTTAAGGAGACACACAAATAGCAGCATTCAGCAGTTTACAGGCATCTATTTACAGCACCTACTCGACAGCATTTACTTCTGCTGGATAATACTAGTATTATTTTGTTTACATTTTTCAGGATACGGGTTAGGATCCTTTAGTTTGCCACTGAGTTTTCATATGATTTACTTACATTTCAACAACTAGTGGGTCTCCATGGCATTGTCTGTGGAAAGCCAGGACAAAGCATGTCCCTCAGTGCATTCGTGATGCTGTAGGTATAGTTTTGGGGAATCGATAATTTTTGGAGCTAATCAGGCTCCATCTAGTGCTACAAGTGTGTAACTGCAGGTGTGTCTGCACATCACCGAATGGTGATGCCTAAATAAGGACCGCATGACATCCATAGTGAATTTATTATAGATGAGACAAGATGTACGGGTTGTATTTGACAAAAATGGTTGTACAGCATTCAGATCAGCCTGAATGAGCAGCTAGGGAGGTCGTGTTCAAGTGCCAAAGGTATATAGATACTGTCAAGATTCAAACAGGATGGCTTCAGCTTTGCTAATGTTGAGTTGTGTCTGGAGTTGAAGATGGTGATGGAGAGGTAGAGTTGCATATCATCAGTGGATATGCTGAAGCTAATATTATGCTTGCAGTTGATGTCACTGAGGAGTAGTACGTAGCTGATGAATAGGAGGTGACCAAGAATGGAATCCCAGGGCACACCAGAGGATCTCAAAAGTTATGTGTGATGATATAGCGGCTGTGTTGGAGCAGGTAGAAGTGGAATTGTGAGAGATCAGTGCCATTGAGGTGGACCGGGGGAGAATACAGTATTCAACAGTGTCAAAGGCATCGGAGAGATTAAGGATGGACAGTGACCCAGAATGTCATCGCAGTTACATTCTATTTTCAGGTGGCGTGGTGTGTTTTTCAAAGTGAAATACATCAAAACTGCTCCTGTTTTTAAACTGAAATAAGAGTGAGAGTTGACAGTTTGGATTTAAATTAAGTTGGTCTTTTTTCTTGTGGGAAATACTGACATTTATTAGAATGTTTTGCTCTTTTCTTAAGTCTTCCCGTGACTTGCATCATTCATAGCCAAGCAGATCCGTCCATAGCTAACGTAACTCCCAAGCCTCCAAAGCAGCTGGGAGATGTGTGCAGTTGTAAGCTGGTTAAGAGTCTCCGTGTCCTGCTGTGGGATAGCATCTAGCCTCCACTCAACTCCAGCCCGCCCACAGTGGCACAACAGAGCTCAGTATATGAAGATAGATTGTCAGGGTGGGCCCCACCTACCAGTAATCTGAAAGCAAAATACTGCGGATGCTGGAAATCTGAAATAAAAAGCAGTAATCTGTCCTGCAGCATTATGATGGCCCAAGGCACTTTTTAGCTTTCTGCAAGTGAACAACAGTGCAGATGTGACTATTGGATGAATTGTTTGCTTTGAGGACATTGCCGTTAGCAATTTGGAAATATTTTGTGCTTTTCTTTACGACTCTAAGATCAGTGAAATGGAGCAACAGCTATCCATCTGAACTTTGAAGTCGGCGAAACTTTAAACAAGACTAAAACTAACGGCACTGCAGCACATACAGGCAGATTCTTCAGTGTAAACAGTACAATTACTGCAGATACACAGAGTTAAAAACTTTTACTTCTCCCCTCCACAATCGTTTACCTCATGCTATTCTAATCTTACATGCTCTGTGGAAATGTACTGTACCACTACTTTTGACCTAAAGCAACTTTTTATAAACTTTCCCCAGAAGTATATTGGAAAAGCTGAAAAAGCTGTTTTGATTTTGAACTTCTTTGAAGTGTTGACCAATCCCTACACCACACATCAAACTTCAGATATGTTTGTATAGTTTATCTTTTTAATTCCCATTTTAATTTACCTATTCATGCACTTTGAAGACTGCTTATTTAGTTTTGTGTTATTTGAGCGTAGATGCCTGCATGGCATGCACAACATTATAGTTTTAAAAGTACTGCATTTTCCTCAACTGAAATATTTCACAACTATTTCCCAGATAATTCCTTTAAGTTCATCATTCATTCCTCTCAAGTTTCATTTATAAAATATGATTTTGCCCTGCTTACTGCTGCTGTCTGCCAGATAATATTAAATTTAATCATATTGTGATGACTAGTCCCTAGAAATTTAACTGCTATTTTATGGATGGATCCTAATGACTAGTAAAAGTCAAATTTAGATGTGTGTCAAGGATTCCACTGTGGATAATTCACAAGAGTCAAAAAGCAATCTTGCACCACCTAATTCTGATTCTACTACCTCGCTTCCATGAATTCCCAGTTTATAGTGGGTTCATTAAAGTCAACCATTATTGCAATATTGCCTTTACCTCTTCATATGTTAATGGATTTCCCATAGCGTTATTTACAGTCCACACCTTTATATTTTGTCTTTCCCAGAATATTACTTCACCCTTCTAAATTTCTATTTTTTTTCTAAACACATAACGATGGCTTCTTTCTCTCACATCTTTTCTAACCATCCAGAACATCTGAAGCGCCCAATACTGAATGAATTCCCAGTTTGTCAATCAAGCCTGCATTATTTTGTGCTGCTGGATTTGCCTCTAACTCAAGCATTTTGTTACAAATGCTTCTAGCGTTTTAAATTAGAGCACTACAATCATCTAATAGTAGAGAACCAATAAAATTCACATAGCTGCATATACACAGATAAACACTAAATTTAGCAGATGCCATTCCACTTCAAAATATTGTTCCGTTGAAAGTGTTTTATTCTCTCAAGTTTTGCCTCACTTGGTATCAAATATGGTGGTACGCCAGCATTCTTAACATTTAGCTCCATTCTCATTTTGTTTTGATTACACGTTTAAAGAGTATCTAAAATATTCAATTATAGCATTGTCTTCATACGTATTCCCAATGTGTGCCGGTCATGAAGGAGGAAGCCAATAGGAAAAATCACTCCCAGTTTTTGGAGCAGTGAAACTGCACTTCAAAGCATTAAAAACAGATGATGCCCTCCTTTTAAAATGCTAATATTTAGTTTCATTTCCAATTTTGCTTGATTACATTTTTAAATGTTTTTAAAGTATCTGCAATCTTCAACTGCATTTTCAAATGTGCAGTCACAAATAAGAATGAGGTGAATGAAATTGCATGGGGAAATGTCATTGAAAAAGTCAAATATGGGGCACAAAATTCTTTCAAAGTGTGGGTTCTGATGAAGTCACAAACCACAGGGCCAAAGCTTAAGTGGTTTATATCTCTGAATTTCATTTCAATTAAAGTGTGCTGTTAAAACTTTGTGATCAAATTATATTGATTGAATACTGTCAGCTCACTATTAAATACTTTCAAAAAAAATCACAGAACAGTAAAAGTGAATCTGTTTGCATTTCAAACAGCCAAATTACAGAATTCTTGAGACCAGTTTGGCAAAGCTCCACAGCTGCAAAGCACTGAACAAATATATATTCTGTCAAAACACTGCCTGCAATTCTTTCTCTTCATCAAGGTTTTTCCTGTACTGATGCTTTTGGCAATACAAAAAATGAAAATTACATTTCTCTTACAGAATGCTTCTCCATCGTCAAAAACAAATTAAATTTTCTAAATATGCATATATGATTTAATATTCCAAAGTTCAATCTACAGGTATACTAACAAACAGCCTGCTTGCAGACCCATTTGAATAAACAGCAGAAAGTAATCTATGGAACGGGTTTAAATTATTATTTATATATATACACACACATAATAAAAAATAATTCGCAGCAAGTGACATGACAAGCACAATGTCAACATCAGAGCAACTCCCTCTAATTATTGCTCTGGCGATAAACTGGAGGGAGAAAGAAAGCGGAAAGGCAAGAAAGACATGAACTGGGCATATAAAAACAGAAGCCATACAGCTGGCTATTTAGAGTCCACTGATGTGACACTGATCTCGGACTGAGCTGCATGTTATGAGAATCGAGTAGTCACACTGAGGACTGAGTGCACGGTCTAGGAACACTGCTGGGAGGCACTGTACCTTCCTCATATCCCGCGGTTATGCTGCCAGCCCAGGAGCCCCCCTCATCTTCCTGGATGTCTAACACCCTGTCGATCGATTTCTGAGCCTGTGACAGCGCCTGTTTAGCGAAACTCGACAGATGCGAGGCATTGAACCAACTCATCGTGCGGACAGCCTCCAAGCGCAGACGCCGAGGCCTTTTAAACAGTCCGGGCCGGGCCTGCGCCGATCGTCGCTCTACACCTAACAGCCTCTGCCGCTCACCCAGGCCCCACCCCAGACTCCGTTAGTGGCGCGGTGTTTAGCAGTAGTGGCCGGCCGGGACAGGGTTGGGATGCTGATGGCGGGACCCAATGTGTGTCTCCAGCCTCCCCCGCAGCTCCTCCACGTCGCAGCAAACAACCCGCAGTGACGTGACGTGACCTCCCACAGTACCCCGCGCACCACACTGCCCCTCAATCCCAGCCTGCCCCGCGCTAATGCCCCACACTCCCAGCCTGCCCCGCGCACCACACAGCCCCTCAATCCCAGCCTGCCCCACGCTGGCCGCTGCCCCGCGCTAATGCCCCACACTCCCAGCCTGCCCCGCGCACCACACAGCCCCTCAATCCCAGCCTGCCCCACGCTGGCCGCTGCCCCGCACTCCCAGCCTGCCCCGCGCCGGCCGCTGCCCCGCACTCCCAGCCTGCCCCGCGCTAATGCCCCCCGCCACTTCCAGCTCACTCCGTCAATTGCTCACCTAGAGGAATGATTTCTCCAGTGTTTTCCTCGTGCCAACTCATCTCTACCCTTCACAAACTTCAGATAATCCAGCATTCTGCAGCCAATGTCCCAGTAAATCAACAACAAGAGTTTTGTCCTCGTTTTAAAATCACCCATCCTATTTGGGTAATATCCTCCGATCAGGACTATCCTGGTCTCTCACAGAATCATAGAATGATTACAGCACAGAAGAAGGCCATTCGGCCCGTTAAGGCCGTGCCAACTCTCAGCTAGTCCCACTCCCCACCTTTTCCCCATAGCCCTGCAAAAATGTTTCCTTCAGATACTTATCCAACTCCCTTTTGAAAGATAAGATTGAGTCTGCCTCCACCACTGTTTCAGGCAGTGCATTCCAGATCTTAACCACTCGCTGCGTAAAAAAAGTTTATTCTTACGTCGCCTTTGGTTCTGTCAATCACCTTAAATTTGTGTCCTCTGGTTCTCGACCCTTCTGCCAATGGGAACAGTTTCTATCTACTCTGTCCAGACCCCTCATGATTTTGAACATCTCTATCAAATCTCCTCTCAACCTTCTCTGCTCTTGCAGTCAGAATCAGGGGAATTTATAATGGGAAACAAAGAAATGGCAGACCAACTAAATTCATACTTTGGTTCTGTCTTCACAAAGGGGGACACAAATAACCTCCCAGAGATGCCGGGGAACATAGGGTCTGATGAAAGGGTGGAACTGAAAGAAATCAGTATTTGTAGGGAAATAGTATTAGGAAAATTGATGGGACTGAAGGCCAATAAATCCCCAGGGCCTGATAATCTACATCCCAGGGTACTTAAGGAAGTGGCCCTAGAAATAGTAGATGCATTGCTGGTCATCTTCCAGAACTCGATAGACTCTGGAACAGTACCCATGGATTGGAGGGTAGCTAATGTTACCCCACTATTCAAAAAAGGTGGTAGAGAAAAAGCGGGGAATTATAAGCCTGACATCGGTAGTGGGGAAAATGCTAGAGTCTATTATAAAAGATGTAATAGCAGAGCACTTGGAAAGCAGTGACAGGATCGGACAAAGTCAACATGGATTTACAAAAGGTAAATCATGCTTGACTAATCTACTGGAATTTTTTGAGGATGTAACTGGTAAAATAGATAAGGGAGAACCAGTGGATGTGGTGTATTTGGACTTTCAGAAGGCTTTCGATAAGGTCCCACATAAGAGATTAGCATGCAAAATTAAGGCACATGGGATTGGGGGCAAGGTATTGACTTGGATAGAGAACTGGTTGACAGACAGAAAGCAAAGAGTTGGAATAAACGGGTCGTTTTCCGAGTGGCAGGCAGTGACTAGTGGGGTACCGCAAGGATCGGTCCTAGGACCCCAGCTGTTCACAATATATATTAATGATCTGGACGAGGGAATTGGATGTAATATCTCCAAATTTGCAGACAACACAAAGCTGGGTGGGAGGGTAAGCTGTGAAGAGGGTGTCGTGAAACTCCAGTACGATTTGGACAGGTTGGGTGATTGGGCAGAAACATGGCAAATGCACTATAATGTGGATAAATGTGAGGTTATCCACTTTGGTGGCAAAAACAGGAAGGCAGATTATTATTTGAATGGCAATAGATTGGGAGAAGGGGAAGTGCAAAGAGACCTGGGTGTTCTTGTGCACCAGTCGCTGAAGGTAAGCATGCAGGTGCAGCAGGCGGTTAAGAAGGCAAATGGTATGTTGGCCTTCGTAGCAAGAGGGTTCGAGTACAGGAACAAGGATGTCTTGCTACAGTTGTACAGGGCCTTGGTGAGACCACACCTTGAGTATTGTGTGCAGTTTTGGTCGCCTTACCTGAGGAAGGACGTTCTTGCCATGGAAGGAGTGCAGCGAAGATTCACCAGGCTGATACCTGGGACGGCAGGAATGACGTATGAGGAGAGATTGTGTCGATTGGGTTTATACTCACTGGAGTTTAGAAGATTGAGAGGGGATCTCATCAAAACCTATAAAATTCTGTCAGGCCTGGACAGACTAGATGCAGGAAGGATGTTTCTGATGGCCGGGGAGTCCAGAACCAGGGGTCATAGTCTAAGGATAAGGGGTAAGCCATTTAGGACTGAAATGAGGAGGAATTTCTTCACCCAGAGAGTGGTGAACCTGTGGAATTCTCTGCCACAGAGGGCAGTGGAGGCTAGTTCATTAAATATATTCAAGAGTTGGATATATTTTTTAAGGCTAAAGGGATCAAGGGATATGGGGAGAAGGCAGGGACAGGGTACTGAATTTGGATGATCAGCCATGATCTCATTGAATGGCGGAGCAGGCTCGAAGGGCCGAATGGCCTACTCCTGCTCCTATCTTCTATGTTAACCCAAGCTTCTTCAGTCTATCAACATAACTGAAGTCCCTCATCCTGGAATCATTCTCATGAATCTTTTTTCCACCTTCTCTAAGGCCTTCACATCCTTCCTAAAGTGTGGTGCCCAGTGTTATGTATTGTGTATTCTATTGTGTGTTCTCCTCCCACCTGTGGTGGCGCTGTCACGGGAGATAAATGGTTGGGTGTTCTCTGTTAAGTTTAGCTCTCTTTGTTCGGAACTTTCCAGAACTTCCTTTCCTTCCAATAAAGCACTTCATGTTTGAATCTCTGAGTTCTGAGTCCTAAATTGTGTCTAGGTAGAAAGGTACCGACACAACAAGTGGCAACGAGGAGCGGATGAATCTGCGTACGTTACGGGTGCAGTGAGTAAACAGAAAATTTAATTTGAAACGTGAGATGGCTACTATATTAGGAAACATCGGTGATTTTGATGAAAATGTGGAGCAATGGAGCGCATATACGGAACGTTTTGACTATTTTGTATTGGCAAATGCGGTGGCAAATGAAAAGGTCGTGCCTACCTTTTTGACTGTAATCGGGCCGAAGACATTCAATTTACTTCGCAGCCTCGTGCAGCCAGATAAGCCAGGAACTAAAACATATAAGCAACTAGTGGAAATTCTTGGAGTACATTTTTCACCAAAACCTCTGGTTATTGCTGAAAGATTTAGATTTCACAAATGGAATCAAGAGGAGGGGGAATCAGTGACGATGTTTATTGCTGCTTTAAAAAGGTTGTCGGAACACTGCCAGTTCAAGGAGGTGCTGAATGACACCATTAGAGACAGACTTGTGTGTGGTCTGCAAAATGCAGCCACACAGAAGCGCCTTCTTACTGAGGACAACCTTACTCTTGAAAAGGCCATTGAAGTTAGTGTCTCCATGGAGATGGCGGAAAAGGAGGCTCACCAGTTGAGTTCAACAGGGAGAGTTCACAAGGTGTCGTCTGAGCCTAAAGGTGCGCGGAACGGCACATGTTACCGTTGTGGGAAAACGGGCCATCACACTAATGACTGCTGGTGTACGGAGCTGGAATGCCGAAATTGTGGCAAAAAGGGTCACATTGAACGCGCCTGTAGAAGTAAAAAAAGAACAGACAGAGCTGGGAAGCATGGAAGCAAAATGTCTGTGTTTGGACAAGAGAGGAAAAAGAGTGTTCATTCAGTGCAGTATGATGGAACAAGCAAAACAGAGGGGAGCGACACCTCTGAGGAGGAAGAGGTGCACATACTGACGGTTGCAGGTGATTCAAATGGCTACTGGGTGTCACCACTGGTGGAGGGACAATCAGTGCGGATGGAGGTGGACACAGGCGCGGCTGTGTCCCTTGTTTCAGACACTGTCTACAACAAAATGCTAAAGCATCTTACCCTTCAGCCAACAAACATTGTGCTAAAGACGTATACCGGCGAACCTGTGGCCATGAGAGGCGTCATTGAGGTGACAGTTAAATTGAGCGGACAGACTGCAAAACTGCCACTATATGTGGTAAAGGGAAATTACCCATCGCTACTGGGACATGCGTGGCTAGAGAAAATCACGTTGGACTGGCCTGCAGTCCGCATGATGTCAAAAGGGGAGTCAGGTCTGACTGCAGTGTTAAACAAACATGCAGAACTCTTCAATGGGGAACTTGAGAGCATGAAAAAGATCAGCGTGAGACTGGACATTAAACCTGACAGCAAGCCGAAGTTTCACAAAACCCGACCTGTACCCTATGCAATTAGGCCAAAAGTTGAGGCTAACTTGGAGGCCTTAGTCGAGAATGGAGTCCTGGAGCCTGTGAGCGTGAGCAAATGGGCCACACCCATTGTTCCTGTCCTGAAAAAGGATGGATCTGTTCGAATCTGCGGGGATTTTAAAGTGACTATTAACCCGGTGCTGCCTGCGGAACAGTACCCTCTTCCCCTCATTGATGATCTTTTTACGGGCCTGGCCGGAGGGCAAAGTTCAGCAAAATAGACTTATGCCAGGCTTATCTACAAATGCATGTCGATGACAAATCAAAGGAGCTGCTGACAATTGTGACACACAAGGGGCTATACAGGTACTGCCGCCTTCCGTTTGGAATTACGTCGGCCCCTGCTCTATTCCAAAGGGCAATGGATCAGATTTTGAGTGGACTGCCAGGAGTCCAGTGCTACCTGGATGACATCCTTGTCACTGGGACAAATGAGGAGGATCATCTTCTGAACTTGGATGCAACACTACAACGACTGAAAGAGTACGGACTCAGAGTTCGTAAAGACAAATGTGAATTTTTTCAGTCTTCAGTTGAGTACCTGGGGCATGTGATTGACGCTACTGGCCTGCATAAGGCGCCGTCAAAGGTCAAGACGATCGTGGAGGCCCCAGCACCCCAGAATGTGAGCCAGTTACGTTCATTTCTGGGGCTACTTAACTACTATGGGAAGTTTATTCCAGACTTAGCAACATTGCTGAAGCCGTTACATCAGTTGCTATGTCAAGGCAAAACATGGAAATGGACTGAACTGTTCAACGAAGCTTTCGCCCAAGCAAAGAAAGCATTGCTGAAATCGGAGGTCCTGACACACTTCAACCCAAAGCTACCCGTGCAGCTAGCATGTGATGCATCACCATATGGTGTGGGAGCAGTCATATCCCACATCATGCCTTCGGGTGAAGAGAAACCTATCGCCTTCGCATCACGCACCTTGAACAAGGCCGAGAGTAACTATGCGCAGATTGAGCGCAAGGCCTTGGGAATTGTTTTTGGAATTCGAAAATGTCATCAGTACCTGTTTGGGAGAAGGTTCACACTCCTGACGGACCACCGTCCATTGACTTCAATCTTCAGGCCCCACACCGGAATTCCGTCTCTCGCTGCAAGCAGGATGCAAAGGTGGGCTTTACTGTTGTCAGGACACACATACGGCATCAAATATCGCAAATCAGACTTGCACGGCAACGCAGACGGTCTCTCGAGGCTACCCTTGCCTGTTACTCCCCCAGAGCCTCGTCAGATAGACATCTTCTACTTTAGACAAGTGGAGGGAGCACCTGTCACTGCAGTTCAGGTGCGAAGGTACACCCGCAACGATCCAGTCCTGTCTGAGGTAATGGACGATGTCATTTGAGGGAGAGCTATAGGCGATTCTCCTAGTTTGAAACCTTACGTTTCAAAAAGAAATGAGCTCTCCGTCCAGGCAGGTTGTCTTCTTTGGGGACGCCGTGTCATCATTCCACCACCTCTGAGGGAACCTATACTGCAACAACTTCATACAGGCCACAGTGGGATGGTTCGGATGAAGGAAATGGCAAGAAGCTACTTCTGGTGGCCAGGTCTCGATGGGAATATTGAAGAGAAAGCCAAAACATGTTCCCCATGTCAAAGGGTCCGGAATGTTCCGCAGCTGGCAACCCTACACCCCTGGGATTGGCCTGCAGAAGTGTGGCAGCGAGTACATGTGGACTTCGCCGGTCCTTTCGAAGAGAAGATGTTTATGGTGGTTGTGGATGCTCGTAGCAAGTGGCCGGAGGTCACTGTGATGAGGTCTACCACGGCAGAGAAAACAATTGAGAAACTTGGTGAGATGTTCAGCCGTTATGGCTCACCGGAACAACTCGTAAGTGACAACGGTCCACAATTTGTATCACAGGAGTTTGCAACCTTCCTGCATGTGAATGGTGTCCAACACATCAGGTCTGCGCCCTATCATCCCTCTACTAACGGCCAGGCAGAAAGGTTTGTGCAAACTTTGAAGCACGCCTTGAAGGCATCGCAAGGTCAGGGCTCAATCCACCAACGTCTGAACAGCTTCCTGTTGCCTACAGGAACAAGCCGCATGCCACAACCAAAACTTCCCCCGCTTCGCTCATGATGAAGAGGCAGTTGCGGACAAGTTTTGACTTACTCAAACCTCCAAGGGCAGAACAGGTTGTCCATTGTCAACAACAAGCTCAAGTTGAAAAGAGAGAGAAAAGAGCCAAGGAGAGACAGTTTCACCCTGGAGAGCATGTCCTAGCTTGAAGCTACAACACTGGACCGAAATGGGTTCCTGCTACGGTGATCGCGCAGACGGGCCCTGTGTCTTACACGGTTGAGACTGCCGAGGACGTCGTCTGGAGTAGACACACAGATCAACTGTTGCTAGGAGCAGAGACAGCCACAGAGGCTCCAACGGCTGGTTGGCCTGAACTGTTTCCGGATGATACTGCAAACCAGCATCCTTTGCCACAGTGCTCGTCTCCAACACAGGAAGTCAAAGAGACTGTTCCACCTGTGCAAACTCCTGACTTTCGACTGACACAGGCACCTTCTCCATCCAGGCCTGTGTCAATGCCTACTGCTGTGGAAGCCAGCGATGACCACCGGTATCCTGTCAGAGAGCGGCGGCCTCCAAGACACTTGGATCTGTAGGCTTAGTGACTTACCCACAAGACTGGGGCAGAATAAACCCCAGGGTAAAGTCAGGGGTTGAGGCAGTCTACCTCTACCCTAGGTTCGTTGAGTGCATTGAAAGTAACTTACCTGTTGAGGAATAATGTGGACCTTCCATTTAAGAGGGGAGGAAATGTTATGTATTGTGTGTTCTATTGTGTGTTCTCCTCCCACCTGTGGTGGCGCTGTCACGGGAGATAAATGGTTGGGTGTTCTCTGTTAAGTTTAGCTCTCTTTGTTCGGAACTTTCCAGAACTTCCTTTCCTTCCAATAAAGCACTTCATGTTTGAATCTCTGAGTTCTGAGTCCTAAATTGTGTCTAGGTAGAAAGGTACCGACACAACACCCAGAAATGGACACAGTACTCCAGTGGGGGCCAAACCAGTGTTTTATACAGGTTCATCATAATTTCCACACTTTTGTACTCTATACCACTATTTATGAAGCCCAGGATGCTGTAAGCCTTTTTAACTGCTTTCTCAACCTGCCCTTTCTCTGTGATCTCCTTCAACGATTTGTGCACATATACCCCTAGGTCTCTCTGTTCATACACCCCCTTTAGGATTGTACCATTTAGTTTATATGTCCTCTCCTCATTCTTTCTACCAAAATGTATCACTTCACACTTTTCTGTGTTAAATTTCATCTGCCACGTGTCCGCCCATTTCACCAGCCTGTTTATGTCTTCTTGAAGTCTATCACTCTCCTCCTCACTGTTCAATACACTTCCAAGTTTTATGTCATCTGCAACTTTTGAAATTGTGCCCTGTACATCCAAGTCCAAATCATTAATATATATCAAAAAAAGCAGTTATCCTAGAATCGACCCCTGGGGAACACCACTGTATACCTTCTTCCAGTCCGAAAAACAACCGTTCACCACTACTCTCTGTTTCCTGTCATTTAGCCAATTTTGTATCCATGCTGCCACTGTCCCTTTTATTCCATGGGCTTCAACTTTGCTGGTGAGCCTATTATGTGGCACTTTGTTGAACGCCTTTTGGAAATCCATGTACACCACATCAACTGCATTACCCTCATCAACCCTCTGTTACCTCATCAAAAAACTCAATCAAGTTGGTTAAACACGATTTGTCTTTAACAAATCCGTGCTGGTTTTCCTTAATTAATTCACGCCTAGCCAAGTGACTGTTGATTTTGTCCCCAATTACTGTTTCTAAAAGCTTCCCCACTACCGAGGTCAAACTGACTGGCCTGTAGTTGCTGGGTTTATCTTTACACCCTTTTTTGAACAATGGTGTAACATTTGCAATTCTCCAGTCCTCTAGCACCATCCCCGTATCTATGGAGGATTGGAATATTATGGCCAGTACCTCCATGATTTCCGCCCTCAATTCCCTCAGCATCCTAGGATGCATCCCATCCGCTCCTGGTGACTTATCTACTTTAAATACAGCCAACCTTTCTAATACTTCTCCTTTATCAATTTTTATCCTATCAAGTGTCTCCACTACCTCCTCTTTCACTATGTCTGTGGCAGCATCCTCTTCCTTGGTGAAGACAGATGCAAAGTACTCATTTAGTACCTCAGCCATACCTTCTGCCTCCATGCATAGGTCTCCTTTTTGATCCCTAATCGGCCCCACCCCTCCACTTACTACCCTTTTACTATATATATGCCTATAGAAGACTTTTGGATTACCTTTTATGTTGGCTGCCATTCTATTCTCATACCCTCTGCCCCTCTTATTTTCTTTTTCACTTCTCCTCTGACCTTTCTGTATATAGCCTGATCCTCAGATGTATTTGATAGATGATATCTGTCATACGCGCTCTTTTTCTGCTTTATCATATTGGCTATCTGTTTCGTCGTCCAGGGAGCTCTGACTTTATTTGCCCTGCCTTTCCCCCTCATGGGAATGTACCTTGACTGTACCTGAACTATTTCCTCTTTAAAGGCAGCCCATTGGTCCACTACAGTTTTGCCTGCCAATCTTTGATTCCAGTTTACCTGGGCCAGATTTGTTCTCATCCCACTAAAATTGGCCTTCCCCCAGTTAAACATTCTTACTCTAGATTGCTCCCTGTCCTTTTCCATAGCTAATCTAAACCTTATGATACTATGATCACTGTTCCCTAAATGTTCACCTACTGACACTTGCTCCACTTGACCTACCTCATTCCCCAGAACCAGATCCAGCAATGCCTCCTCCCTCATCGGGCCAGAAACATACTGATCAAGAAAGTTCTCCTGAACACACTTCAGAATTCCTTCCCCTTCTCTGCCCTTTACACTATTACAATCCCAGTCTATATTAGGATAGTTGAAGTTCCCCATTATTACTACTCTATAGTTCTTGCACCTCTCTGTAATTTCTCGGCAAATTTGCTCCTCCATATCTTTCCCACTATTTAGTGGTCTATAGAATACACCTAGTAGTGTAATGGCACCTCTATTATTTCTTAACTCTAGCCATATAGATTCTGACCTTGACACCTCCAGGACATCCTCCCTCTCCAGCACTGTAACGTTCTCCTTAACTAATATTGCCTCACCACTGCCTATCTTTCCTTCCCTATCTTTCCTGAACACCTTATAACCAGGAATATTTAATACCCAAACCTGCCCTTTTTTGAACCAGGTCTCAGTTATTGCCACAACATAATCTTCCCATGTGACTATTTGTGCCTGCAGCTCACTTACCTTGTTTACTACACTTCGCGCGTTCACACACATACACTGTAAACCCATCTTAGACCATCCTGTATTCTCTCTTAGTTGGACCCCACCTAATACCTTACTATTTCTTACTGTAGTGCTGTAAGATTTGGATCACAGGTCACACACAGATTACCCAAAGGGTCTTACGAGTTGTAAGGCTTTTTATTATGAGATACAGTTTAAGCATAATCAGATACTACTACATGCGATTGAAATAGATACAGTAGACATACAACCCGTGACAGATGAGGGCAATCTACGGCCCTGGAACGGAACAAAACGACCAGATGGACGGTGAGGCAGTACGGTGGTCTTGGATTGGGTGGATTCCTGCAGTCTGTAGCAGCGGTCACTTCCGTTGGGTCATCCCTCGAGCTGTTGGAGGTGTTAGGCCATCAGCCAGCATTGATCCACCTCAGAGGCTAAACTTGGCCAAGGTGTTAGGCCGTAGCTACCTCGGGGAAGCCTTCGCCCCTAACTGCCTGTTTCTCTCTCTCAGTCACCTGTTTTTATACCTTATTTCGATGAGCTGGTAGATACCTGGTGTCAATCATTTATACCCATTCCATTGTCCAATTACAAGGGAGAGGCTAGCTATGACAGCCCCTCCCAGCCTCATGAGGTCATTTTCCTCCTTATCTCTGTTCGAAAGGTCTTGTTGCTCTCTCATAGACAGCTTGTTTATCCTACAGCTCATTGCTGCATCCCTTATCAGGCCTAGCTATGCCCACTCGAAGGCCTGTTTTTGTGTTCTGACCTCGTAATTCAGCTCTCTGTACAACTCTTTTTCTGACATGACTGGAATCTTTCTGTGTCATCAACTTAGACAAACTACTGATCTAGGGAACCCGAAACAGACTATTATTTCTTTCAATCCATGATTTCTTACAGTGTTCTCTGCCTCTCCCAATCCTTTAAGCACTTTATTTCCCCTTTCTAATGTTATATCCTGGTGCCCAACCCCGTGCCAAATTCGTTTAAACCCTCCCCAACAGCAATAGCAAACCTCCCCACGAGGATATTAGTTCCGGCCTGTCCCATCTCCCCCAGATCCAGTCCCAATGCCCCAGGAATCTGAAGTGCTCCCTCCTGCACCATCTCCCCAGCCACACCTTCATATGCTCTATCCTCCTATTTCATAAGAACATAAGAAATAGGAGCAGGAGCAGGCTATTCGGCTCCTCGAGCCTGTTCCGCCATTTAATGAGTTCATGGCTGATCCGATTTTGGCCTCAACTCCACTTTCCTGCCCACTCCCCATAACCCTTGACTTCCCTGTTGCTCAAAAATCTGTTTATCTCAGCCTTGAATATATTCAATGACTCAGCTTCCACAGCGCTTTGGGGTAAAGAATTCCACAGATTTATGACCCTCTGAGAGAAGAAATTCCTCCTCATCTCCATCTTAAATGGGCGATGTAACATTTGCATATTGAATTATCATTGGCCCACAGGCATCTGTAAGGAATACCTATTATATTCACGTGATCACATGCTGAGTTGTCATTGGCCTGCAGGCATCTGTAAGGTCTACTTTTGTTTTGAAGACCCAGGCTAGAGGTCCTAATGCCAGGTTTTTCCCCCACTGTGCTGTTATGAGTAAGATCACAGACCTAATGCTTATTAAGAGTTAAACTGTAATACTCCGTTGTCCTGAAATTTATTATTTTTATACAAAGTGTGTAAAACAAGACAGGCGACACCTTATTCTGAGCCTATGCCCCCTTGTTCTAGATTCACTGATGAGGGTAAACATTCTCTCAGCATCTACCCTGTCCAACCCCCTCAGAATCTTATATGTTTCAATAAGATCACCTCTCATTTTTCTAAACTCCAATGAGTATAGGCCCAACCTGCTCAACCTTACCTCATAAGACAACCCTTCCATCCCAAGAATCAACCTAGTGAACCTTCTCTGAACTGCCTCCAATGCAAGTATATCCCTCCTTAAATAAGGGGACCAAAATTGTATGCAGTACTCTAGGTGTGGTCTCACCAGCTCCCTATACAGTTGCAGCAAGACTTCCCTACAGTTATGCTCTAGTCCCCTTGAAATAAAGGCCAACATTCCATTTGCCTTCCCAATTACTTGCTGCAACTGCATGTTAACTTTTTGTATTTCATGTATGAGGACACCCAAATCCCTCTGTACCGCCGCATTCTGTAGTCTTTCTTCATTTAAGTAATATTTTTCTTTTCTATTCTTCCTACCAAAGTGAATAATTTCACATTTTCCCACATTATACTCCATCTGCCAAATTCTTGCCCACTCACTTAACCTATCTATATCCCTTTGCAGACTCTTTGGGCTCGATTTTAACTCGGGTGCGGGCTGTTGTCGTGTTATCCGAATTTCGTGTTTCCCACACAAATCTAAATGGATGTGGGAGATTGATGCAATTTTAACTCAATTGGCCAATTGATTTCTGACGTGTGGGAAGCCTTTGCAAAGGGGTTTTTTATGACTGAAAGTCACCTCCGATTATGCCATCATTGCTGCTGCATTTAAGGTCCACAGCAAGCCTTGCTTCTTCTGCAGGCTTCCAAGCTTTTTCCATTTGGTGTCAGAGGGACCTGCAGGAAAGATGACAAGCGGGAGGGCAAGAGCAGCTCCTTGCTTTGACGAGGCGGCACTGCAGGTATTAGTCGATGGGGCTAGGGCAAACAGGGAGGTCCTGTTCCCTTCATCAGGGAGGAAGAGGCCTCGAACTCAGACCAAGGCTGTGTGGATGCAGGTGGCTGAGGAGGTCAACTCCTTGGGAGTCACCCGCAGAACCTGGATACAGTGCAGGAAAAGATTTCATGACCTTCAGCGCACTGGAAAAGTGAGTATGAATTTCCCATCACCCTCAATCTGATCCCCATTGCCTTTCCTCACCAGCACTCAGCTTTAGCAGTCCCTTCCTCCACATCCCACTTGACACTGACACCCATGCACCCTTATCCATTCCCTCTCTCTCTATGGTCACATTCACATAACTATTCCACCATGCAGCCCTCACACTCCCTATCACTCTGATGCTTTGAACACAACTGACAACACACAGAGGGGCCCTTGGTCTTGCAACCTCACTCCATCTTTGTCTCCTTCTAAGTATCTATGCTATGCAATCTCTATACTCATTCCTTCATTCTCACTCAACCTCCACTTGTCTCCCTCATTGCAGGAAAAGAAAGCTCACAACAAAAGAGAGCGAGCCAGGACAGGAGGAGGGCCATCCTCAATAGCCCACCTGACCCCCTGGGAGGAGGCCACCCTGGAAATTATGGGCATTGAGGATGATTCACGCATGGGGGACGGACAGACGGGTGCAACACAGCAAGCTGGTGACAGAAATTTTCCCATCTCTCTCTTTGACATTGCATGAGCCGCTGATAATAATTGTGAAGCTGTAACAGATGCACGTATGAGCATCTGCAAAAAGCTATGTGCATGTAGCCTTTGCATCACATCTCTGACTCTTTCCTTTACTCCCCCACAGGACCATCACAAGCATCCGTCCCCCCTAGCCAGAAAGAAGAGGCTGAGCAGCCAGACTCCTCAGAGGAAGCTGCAATCTCTGAGGGTGCAGCGTCACCAGAAATCTGCGCACCCAGCACCAGCGCAGACACTCACACCTCGGTGGGACCTTCGGGACATAGGGTAGTGTTGTCACCTGGTGTATCACAGCTCGCAAGTGAGCATCAGCAGATTGTGGAGACAGGGACAGCAGTGGAGAGTCCTAGTTGGAGGGCACAGGACTCTGCCAGCTCGGCTCAGCTGCATGTCGACCCTCTGCCTCTGGGTCCATCCACAAGATCAGCAGTGCTGGAACTCCAGGAACAGATGCAGGAGTCTCTGGCAGGTTTTGTCTCTAGGGTCGCTGCAAGTGTGGAGCAAATGGAGGAGTCCATAGCGAACATGAGCAGAGCTTTTGTGGAGTCATTGGTGCATGAACGCATCACCACGGAAAGGATGGCTACCTCCGTGGAAACGCTTGCTACCTCCATGGTAAGGCTGGCTACCGTAGAGGAGAGGAGGGCTACGGTAGAGGAGAGGAGGGCTACGGCCATGGAGGAGCTTAGTCGCCAGGGTATGGAAAACATGGTCATTGTTCAGAATAGAATGACATCTCTTGAGGAGCGATGGGCATCTATTGAACAGAGAAACCAGACCTTCATGGAAGTCTTTCTGAGTAGGACTGCCATTGCAGATACGGGTCCCCATGGCTCCCCTGATGTGCAGCAAGGTGCTGTCCAGCCACTTGCAGGCGCTGAGGGGTATCTGACCCATGAGAGGGAGGTTGGTGGCAGACCTCAAGGAAGTGGGGGTTCCTCTCCAAGCGCTCACACTTCCATGCCACTGCAGAGCCCTCGGTCAGAGCCCCACCGGAGTCCACACCCAAGTGAGATAGACGTCTCAACCCCTGCACAGCCGCAGGAGCAGCAGACTGCTGACGAGCCCTCACAGGCTCGCAATCCCAGAGGACGCCCACCAAAGGTGTCGAGACAGGAGCAGCAGGAAAGTGAGCAAGGGGCCTCCACATCTGCTGAAGCCACAGGGGAAGCACTACATAGGAGTATGCGTAAGAGGAAGATAAAGCACAAGTAGTCACAAGGATAGTCAATTGGGTGGAATTTTGTGTTTAGTGTAAAAATGCCATCACGTCGTAATTGTGTATAAAAATTCTGATGGCAAATGTTACAGTTGTGGCGCCTGTCATTTCGCTATTGGGACTTCCACATTGAGGCCTTAGGAATACTTGCAACTGTCAGTATGGTGGTCAGAGTGCAAGGAATCCTCTGGTTCTTGGACATTGTCAATGCTCTGGTAAGAAGCTGCGAGGCAAAAGTGTTTGATTGACTAGGTGTGGTAAACCACTGTAGTTCACTGTGTTCACTGTTGTTGTTGTTGTTGTTGTCGTTCACTCTTGTTTCACTGTTGTGCCTGACTATGCCTCAGCTGACTCCGCCCCTGGGCTACCGAGTATAAGAGCGGCCGCATGGCAGCTCCTGGCATTCGGTCGTCCACTAGAGGCATAGTCCTGATCTGTCTGAAGTGCAATTCAGTAGTTAATAAAAGCCTGTTGTTCTGAACTCTGCCTAGCCTTTTATTAGAATTGATAGCGCATCAATTTTATTAACTACTGAAAAAAAAAACGATGCTGCAGATTCTTAAGATCAAGTGCCTGGAACTCGACCCGCAAGAACCGGACTCGACTGCTAAGTTCTCGCGCTGGCTGCACTGTTTTGAGTCCTTTCTGACTGCATCTGGCGAGACCGTCGCCGCCGATGCCGACAAGCTCAGGGTGCTGAACTCTAAAGTAAACCACCGAGCTTTTGCCCTTATCCGGGACGCTACGAGCTACCAGGGGGCTATCGACATCTTGAAGGAGCAATACGCACGCCCGGTCAACTATGTTTACGCAAGACATCTCCTGGGGTCTCGCAAACAACAGCCCGGGGAACCCACAGAAGCATACATACGGGCGCTGAAGGAACTCGGCCGAGCCTGCGAATGCAAGCAAGTAACAGCCACGGAACATACGGAGGAGCTCATCCGGGACGCCCTCGTGGCGGGCCTCAGGTCCACTCACACATGGCAGCGACTGCTGGAAAGTAGCGAGCTCGACCTGAAGAAGGCGATTTCACTCACCCTCTCGTTGGACGTAGCCCACCGGAACATGGAGGCCTACTCCCCGGACCGCGCGGCCGCCTCATGGATGCCGCAGCCGCCGCCACCTTGGGACGCAGCGCCGCCACGGGCCCTGGCCTCAACTGCTGCAGCGATGTCCCGCCCGAGCCAGAAATGTTATTTCTGTGGCCAAACCAAACACCCCAGGGCGCGCTGCCCGGCGAAAAACGCGGTCTGCTCTGCCTGCGGTAAGAAGGGACACTACGCTGGCATCTGCAGAAGCCAGAAGACCCCTACCTCCAGCAGCGCCGCGTGCGATTCGTGGGAGCGGCCATCTTGCCTCCCTCCAGCCTCGTGGGGATCGGGATCGTCATGGGCGCCGCCATTTTGTCCTTCCTCTCCGACGCCGCCATCTTGTCTGCCATTCTGCCAACGGGCCCCCGACTCACCCACCGCCGCCTCACCGGGGTTCTACAGCGACGCTACCGACTCCACAGCGGCCTCCATCACGCTGGATCAATCCAGACCCCATCAGCTAGCCAGGTCCACGATGGACATCCAGGTAAATGGCCGCGCCACAACTTGCCTTTTTGATTCCGGGAGCACGGAGAGCTTCATACACCCTGATACAGTACGGCGCTATTCTCTCTCGGTCCGGCCAACGCGCCATCGGATCTCCATGGCCTCGAAATCCCACTCAGCAGACGTCGGCGGCTACTGCGTAGTGACCCTCTCGGTGAAGGGCTCCGTATATAAAAATGTAAAGCTCTTCGTCCTGCCACATCTCTGCGCTGCCGTTCTACTGGGGTTGGACTTTCATTGTCACTTTAAGAGTGTCACCTTGACATACGGTGGACCTTTTCCCCCACTCACTGTCTGCAACCAGCAGTTTTTAAATTGCCCGCCACGCCCCACCTGTAGTCTCTCCACCCTCAAAATCACACCCCCCCCCCTGTTCGCCAACCTCACCCGCGACTGCAAGCCTATCGCCACAAAGAGCAGGCGATACAGCACCGGGGACAGATCCTTCATAAGATCTGAGGTGACGCGGCTCCTGAAAGAGGGGATTATTGAGGATAGTACCAGCCCCTGGCGAGCCCAGGTGGTAGTCGTTAAGACTGGCAACAAGCAGCGCCTAGTCATCGACTACAGCCAGACTATCAACAAGTACACCCAGTTGGACGCATACCCCCTCCCCCGCATAGCCGACATGGTTAATAAGATAGCGCAATACCGCGTTTTCTCGACCATTGACCTCAAGGCAGCATACCACCAAATCCCTATCCGCCCTGAGGACCGCCAGTACACAGCTTTCGAGGCAAACGGCCGCCTTTTTCACTTCCTCAGGGTTCCTTTTGGCGTCACCAACGGTGTCTCCGTCTTCCAGAGGGAGATGGACCGGATGGTCGACGAGAATGCGTTACAGGCCACGTTTCCCTACCTAGACAACGTGACCATCTGCGGCCATGACCTGCAGGACCATGACGCCAATCTTGATAAGTTCCTCCGCACGGCCCAACTCCTAAACCTCACGTACAACAAGGAAAAGTGCATATTCCGCACAGCCCGCCTCGCTATCCTTGGTTGCGTGGTGAAACACGGAGTCATCAGTCCTGACCCTGACCGGATGCGCCCGTTGATGGAACTTCCCCTGCCCCACTGTCTCAAGGCCCTCAAAAGGTGCCTGGGCTTCTTTTCCTATTACGCCCAGTGGGTCCCTCATTATGCGGACAAAGCCCGTCCACTTATCAAGTCCACTTCCTTCCCCCTGACGGCGGAGGCCCACTTAGCCTTTCACCGTATAAAAGATGACATTGCCAAGGCCACCATGCACTCGGTAGACGAGTCCATCCCCTTCCAGGTGGAGAGCGATGCATCCGACTTCGCCCTGGCCGCTACCCTTAACCAGGCGGGAAGACCCGTGGCCTTCTTTTCAGGAACCCTCCAGGGCTCCGAACTCAGACACTCCTCTGTGGAAAAGGAGGCCCAAGCCATTGTGGAGGCGGTGCGCCACTGGCGGCACTACCTGGCTGGAAAACGATTTACCCTGCTTACTGACCAGCGTTCAGTTGCTTTCATGTT
This sequence comes from Somniosus microcephalus, assembly GCF_052327205.1. NCBI lineage: Eukaryota > Metazoa > Chordata > Chondrichthyes > Squaliformes > Somniosidae > Somniosus > Somniosus microcephalus. The sequence goes on along the minus strand of NC_140997.1, from coordinate 177,851,401 downwards.
CAACAACAAGCAGAGGGGTAAAATCAAAAATGACAAGATTTTGAGGTGGAGAATCGAACTTTCCACCTACAATTACGACATCTTGTACCGGCCAGGGAAACTCAACGAACCCTCAGACGCTCTATCGCGAGGCACATGCGCCACCGCGCAGATCGATAGACTACGGGGCCTCCACAACGACCTCTGCCACCCGGGGGTCACCAGGTTCTTCCATTTCATTAAGGGCCGCAACCTGCCTTACTCCATCGAGGAGGTCAGGACCATGACCAGGAGCTGCCCAGTCTGTGCAGAGTGCAAGCCGCGCTTCTATACGCCTGACAGAGCAAACCTGATCAAGGCCACCCGCCCTTTTGAGCGCCTGAGTATCGACTTTAAAGGGCCCCTCCCCTCCTCTGACCGCAATGTGTACTTCCTCAACATAGTTGATGAGTACTCCCGTTTCCCTTTTGCCATCCCCTGCCCGGACACGACCACCGCTACGGTCATTAAATGCCTGCACAACCTCTTTGCTCTGTTCGGTTTTCCCAGCTATATTCATAGCGACCGGGGCTCGTCCTTCATGAGCGACGAACTCCGTCAGTACCTGCTCATGAGAGGTATTGCCTCAAGCCGGACCACCAGCTACAACCCCCGGGGGAACGGACAGGTTGAAAGAGAGAACGCGACGGTCTGGAAGGCGGCCCTCCTAGCCTTAAAATCTAGGGGCCTTCCGACCTCCCGTTGGCAGGATGTCCTACCCGATGCGCTCCACTCCATCCGGTCACTGCTGTGTACAGCCACCAACGCAACCCCCCATGAGCGAATGTTTGTTTTTCCCCGGAGGTCCACATCCGGTAACTCACTACCACACTGGCTGACGTCCCCAGGGCCCGTCCTGCTGAGGAAGCATGTAAGGTCCCACAAAACGGCTCCCCTGGTAGAGAAGGTTCACCTCCTCCATGCCAACCCCCAGTACGCCTACGTGGCATACCCGGACGGGCGGGAGGACACAGTCTCCATTAGAGATCTGGCACCCTCGGGGTCCACTGACCCGCCACCATTGCCCCCCACCACGACCCCCTCCGACACGGCCCAAAATTCAGTAGACCCAATTCTCACCCCTGTCCATTCCACCCCAGTAGACGGCATGCCGCGCCCCCAGGACCAGCCGGAGCCCACTCGCCCACCCAACACCAAAGGGGACGATACGCCGGTGCTGGACCCCGCTCAAGACGCGTCGTGGGAAGCTGTACCATCGCAACCGTCGCCACGAAGATCTCGACGGCAAACGAGGCCGCCCGACAGACTCGCCTACTCGAACTTTTGATACACTTCACCCCGCCGGACTTAATTTTAAACGAGGGGTGAATGTGGTAAACCACTGTAGTTCACTGTGTTCACTGTTGTTGTTGTTGTTGTTGTCGTTCACTCTTGTTTCACTGTTGTGCCTGACTATGCCTCAGCTGACTCCGCCCCTGGGCTACCGAGTATAAGAGCGGCCGCATGGCAGCTCCTGGCATTCGGTCGTCCACTAGAGGCATAGTCCTGATCTGTCTGAAGTGCAATTCAGTAGTTAATAAAAGCCTGTTGTTCTGAACTCTGCCTAGCCTTTTATTAGAATTGATAGCGCATCACTAGGCTAAGCAAATCTGGCCAGGATGAGTGCATTCCTTGCATCCCGGGCAGCAATGTTCTCGCGTAATGCTGCCGCTGGTTGATGGGCCTCTGCAGGATGTTCGTTTTTGCCCTCCTCCTCCTCCTCCTCATCTGAGGAGGATATGTGAGGAGCCACTTGGTCCTCAGGAATCTGCAAGCCACGACGCTGTGCCATGTTGTGAAGTGCACAGCAAACCACGATGATTCTGGAGACCCTGGCTGCTGAGTACTGCAGGGCTCCACCTGTGAGCAACAGTGAGGAGGCGGCCGCGGTGAAGAGGAGGATGGAGCGGCTGAGGGACATTGTGCTCCCACTGCCATGGGAAGCCATTGTATTGACTCTGAATGCGGCGCTGTATGTATAGCTGACGCGTCCCTACGGGGAACAAGCATTCCATTGTACTTGTTACATATGGCAAATAAATCTAATCTGAATCTGAATCTGAATCTGATCTATCCAGGCATCTGAAGCGCATCTTCAGCAAACCGATGGTTTGCTCGATAATGGATCTGGTGGAAATGTGGCTGAAGTTGTAGTGCTCCTCAGCTTCGTTGGCTGGTTTCCTCAACGGCATCATTAGCCACGTCCTCAGGGGATAGCCCTTGTCTCCAAGTAGCCATCCGTTAAGTTGGTCTGGCAGACTGAATAGTGGAGGCACACTAGACTGGCGCAGTATGAAGGAGTCATGGCAACTGCCAGGGTACATGGCACAAACATGCAAAATTTCCTTCTTGTGGTCACACACCAGCTGAACGTTGAGGGAGTGGAAGCCCTTGCGGTTGACAAAAATACCTGGATTGTGATGGGGTGAAGGGCCACATGTGTGCAGTCAACAATGCCTGCCAGATGAGCTAATCCAACCGCTCGCGCCGTGACATTTGCTCGATCCTTGGTGAAATGGATGTGATTGTGCGCGATGGCAAAGAGGACATCAGTTACCTGCGTGATGCAAGTGTGTGCGGCCACCTGGGAGATGCCGCTGATGTCTGCTGCTGATCCCTGGAATGAGCCTGAGGCAAAAAAAGTTGAGTGCGGTGGTGACTTTGATGGCCACTGGTAATGCTTGTCCACCTTGTCCTCTGGGCAGCAGGTCTTGCTGTATAATTGCGCAGATGTCAGTCACTACCTGTTGCGAAAGTCGGAGCCGCCTTTGGCACTGCTGCTCAGCCATGTTGATATAGCTGACCCTGTGTCTGTAGACCCTGTTTTGGGGGTATCTCCTGCTCCGACGGGCTCCCAGGTGCTGGCCCCTTCTGGCCTGTGCAGCCTCAGGTGGGTGAGCAGCAGCCTGGCGCTCCTGCTGCTGCTGCTGTTGCTGGTTCTGCTGCTGCCGCGGCTGGTACTCGAGCTCCTCTAATGCCCAGATGGGAAGGAAATAAATGGCTCCCATGCTTCTGGTATATGCCTCCATTGAGGAAGCGCTGATTGAAGGTGGTGAGAGGGGTTTCCCAGGAGGCCACACTGGAGATGGGTGTGAGGCTCCAACCTTCCACAGGTGTGATTAAGCCTGGTAAAAGTTGCCCCAGACCTGAGACCACTAAGTCCTGCCACCTGCAAATGATGGCTGATCAAATCTCCTCTTTAATGGTTGACCTGCAGTTGATAGTCAGCAATCCAATAGCGCTCCCGCCAGGTTTCACATTCATGATTCCCACCAGGCGTGTTTTACGTGGGAAAAGGGTTAAATTTACAAGGGCCTGTTAAAATAGGATAATAGAGGCCATTTAGTGGTAATTAAGGGCCTTAAAGACCAGTCCCGCCTGTTGGATGCGGGACGGAGTCGGGACCATCAGACACGCCTGAGTTAAAATTGCTCGGAGTCGGGAACCAGGCGGGGGGGGGGGGGTCCCGCCCACCAGTTTTTGCGATTTTAACCCCCCGCACGCCTCCAAGCCCAAGTCAACGGCTCAATGAAAATCGAGTCCTCTTGACCTCCTCACAACTTGCTTTCCCATCTATCTTTGTATCGTTCACTAATTTGGCTACAATACACTTGTTTCCTTCTTCCAAATCATTAATATAGATTGAAAATAGTTGAGGCCCCAGCACTGATCCCTGTGGCACCCCACTAGTTACAGATTGCCATCCTGAAAATGACCCATTATCCCGACTCTCTGTTTTCTATTAGTTGGCCAAATCCTCTATCCAATCTAATATATTACCTCCAAAACCATGAGCTATTATCTTATGCAGTAACCTTTTATGTGGCATCTTGCCGAATGCCTTTTGGAAATCCAAATACACTACATCTACTGGTTCCCCTTTATCCACCCTGCTCGTTACCTCCTCAAAGAACTCTAATAGATTTGTCAAACACGATTTCCCTTTCATAAAACCATGTTGGCTCTGTTTAATTGTATTATGATTTTCTAAAGGCCCTGCTACTACTTCCTTAATCAGGGATTCAAGCATTTTGCTAATGACAGCTGTCAGGCTAACTGGCCTATAGTTTCCTGCTTTCTGTCTCCCTCCTTTTTTGAATAAGGGTGTTACATTTGCAGTTTTCCAATCCGCAGGGACTTTTCCAGAGTCAAGGGAATTTTGGAAGATTACAACCAATGCATCCACTATCTCTGTAGCCATTTCTTTTAAGACCCTAGATTGCAGGCCATCAGGTCCAGGGGACTTGTCAGCTTTTAGACCCATAAGTTTGCCTAGCACTTTTTCTCTAGTGTTAGTGATTGTTTTAAGTTCCTCCCTCTCTTTTGCCCCTTGATTTTCTACCATTACTGGAATGTTTTTAGTGTCCTTTGCCATTTCCTTGTTTCCCATTATTATTTCCCCAGTCTCATTCTCTAAGGGACCAACATTTATTTTAGCTACTCTCTTCCTTTTTATATACTTGTAGAAGCTCTTACTGTCAGTTTTTATATTTCTTGCTAGTTTACCCTCATAAGCTATTTTCTCCCTCTTTATTTTTTTAGTCATCCTTTGCTGGTTTCTAAAATTTTCCCAATCTTCTGGCCTACCACTAATCTTTGCAACATTGTATGCCTTTTCTTTCAATTTGATACCATCCTTAACTTCCTTGGTTAGCCATGGTTGGTTCATCCTTCTCTTTGAGTCTTTCTTTCTCACTGAAATATATCTTTGTTGAGGGTCATGAAATATCTCTTTAAATGTCTGCCACTGCTTTTCTACTGTCTTACCTTCTAATCTATTTTCCCAGTCCACTTTAGCCAACTCTCTCCTCATACCTTTGTAATTGCCTTTATTTAAGTCTAAATTTCTATATTCACTTGCGCGTGGCACTGGGAGTAATCTGGAGATTACTACCTTTGAGGTCCTGCTTTTTAATCTCTTTCCTAACTCCCTAAAATCTGCCTGCAGGACCTCATCCCACTTTCTACCTATGTCGTTGGTACCAATATGGACCACGACTTCTGGCTGTTCACCTTCCCCCCTCAGAATGTTCTGCAGCCACTCAGTTACATCCTTGACCCTGGTACCAGGGAGGCAACATACCATCCTGGAGTCACGTCTACGGCCGCAGAAACGCCTGTCTGCTCCCCTAACTATCGAATCCCCTACCGCTATTGTTCTCCCACTCTTCTTCTTTCCCCCTCCCCTGTACAGCTGAGCCACCCATGGTGCCACAGACTTGGCTCTGGCTGTACTCCCCAGAGGAACCATCGCCCTCACCAGTACTCAGAAACCCGGAGCTCAAGCTCGTCCAGCTGATGACACCTCCTGCACACGTGCTTGTCCAGGACACGGGAAGCGTCCTGGATTTCCCACATGGCACAGGATGTGCATTCCGTGGGACGAAGCTGCCCTGCCCTGCCTCCATTTAATAGACTATTAACTAACTTACAGAAACTTAAAATTAAGATGTATTGATTCAAGGTATTAATATAACAGTTATTAATTTATTATAGTATTAACTATTACTAATCTCCAAGTTTCTGCTTAATTCCTAGCCAGCTATTTAACTCAGTCCCTAACTTGAAGAGCAAAAAAAATGTGACCTTTACCAACCAATCAGTTACCAGCTATCCTGTGATGTCACTCCTGGATCTGTTCCCAACCAGGTTCACTGCTCTGCGAGTCTGGGGCTTCTCTCCGCCGCTCCTTATATCCGGCTCTCCTCTCTGTTCCCGACCAGGTTCACTGCTCTGCGAGTCTGGGGCTTCTCTCCGCCGCTCCTTATATCCGGCTCTCCTCTCTGTTCCCGACCAGGTTCACTGCTCTGCGAGTCTGGGGCTTCTCTCCGCCGCTCCTTATATCCGGCTCTCCTCTCTGTTCCCGACCAGGTTCACTGCTCTCTACCCTGCATTCCTCTGACAGTAGATTATTACTTGTTTTTTGCCATCACAGCCCAGTCTTTCAGCCGTTATGGCTCTGTCCACTTGGACGCTCTTCCAAAGCCACATTTTATTGTTACTTCCCGCCTTACCTTCAAATGCCCTCAACCACGTCTTTCATCTTCCCCTTAGCTCCTTCATTTTCTGCTTCGTGTCACCTTCTCCCTCCTGTAAAGTGATACAAGGTAATCGTTTATGTGAGGAGTACTATATAAACGCAAGAAAGAAAGATTTTACATTTATATAATGCCTTTCATGACCTCAAGATGTCCCAAATGTTTCACTGCCAATGGAATACTTTTGAAGCTGTAGTCACTGCTGTAATGTAAGGAAACATGGCAACCAATTTACACACAGTAAGGTCCCACACGCAGCAATGAAATAAATGACCAGGTAATATGTTTTAGTGATGTTGGTTGAGGTATAAATGTTGGCCAGGACCCTGGGAGAACTACCCTGCTCTTCTTCAAATAGTGCCAGGGGAGCAGCTAGATCATGGAAACACCATCACCTACAAGTTCTCCTCCAAGTTTCCCACCATTCTGACTTGGCCATATACTACCATTCCTTAATACAAAAGCAAAATATTGCGGATGCTGGAAATCTGAAATAAAAGCAGAAAATGCTGGAAATACTCAGCAGGTCAGGCAGCATCTGTGGAGAGAGAAACAGAGTTAACGTTTCAGGTCGATGACCCTTCATCAGAACTGGAAAAAGTTGGAGATGGAACCGGTTTTTAAGCAAGTGTAGGGGCAGCACCTTTATAAAGGTTCAGCATAACGTCTCTACTTTTGTACTCAATGCCTCTATTTATGAAGCCCAAGATCCCATATGCTTTGTTAACCACTCTCTCAATATGTCCTGCCACCTTCAGGGACTGATGTAAGCCCCCAAAGTGTGGACTAAGTGATATACAAAGTCGACAACACTGGCTTGTTATAAGAAAGACAGACCCAATAATTGAAGTAGAAACGGTTTATTCAGGCCTGGGGAGCTATGGCTCTTGCATCCCAACACAAGGCTCCGACTCCACCGAATCTCTTGAGGTTCACACAGTTATACAAAAATTAAGGCCCTGCCCTAAAGGCGGGGATAAGCTTATTAGCATATACAGAATTATAGTTAAATTGTAATTATAAAACCGTGACATTCCATTCTTCCAGTCGCTTACAAATCTCACATTTCGTTATCAGTTGGTCCTGTTACTTTCTCATGACCCAGGGGCCTCAACTTTATTACTTTATGATCGTCCATTTGCTGTTGTCAGATGGCTTGGTCTTTTTAAGTATTTCTCTAAGATAGTAGATCTTTCCAAAGCGGGCAATCCGCAGATTTTCTGTCTCTCTCTCTTAAATTATTTCTACAGAGCAAAAACACTTTAGTTAGTTAAAAGAATAGAACCCTATTGAGCTTCACACTTAACAAACCCTTAAGTGCAAAGGTGTCGACTCGCGTGGCCGAACCCATATATCTCTCCCTCTTTCTAAGGGGTTGTTTTGACAGTTTTAATCTCTCAGCAGTTAACCCGTAGTCCTGTTTAAACCTTATCTGGGTTTATACAACTTTTACAGACTTCTATTGTTCAACTCGGAGCACGAATTAACCTATTCCCTCCATTTTGTATATTGGTGTTACAGATGAATCCTGGTTTGTTTTTCCTTATTAAATCCAATTTTTAATATCTTACTTCAGGGACCTAGGCACATTAACTCCCAGGTCCCTCTGTCCCTGCACACTCTTTAAAACTGTGCCATTAAGTGTATATTGCCTCTCCCTGTTCCTTCTGCCAAAATGCATCACCTCACACTTCTCTGTATTAAATTCCATCTGCCACTTGTCTGCCCATTCTGCTAGCCTTTCTATGTCCTGTTGCAGTTGATTGGTATCATCACTATTTGCCACACATGTTGTATCTCCAAGTTAATTGTCAGAGGGTTCAAATCCAGGAATTCCCTGTCTAACAATATTCTGGGTACAGCGTCTACACAAGGACTGTAGCAGTTCAAGGAGAAGGTCCATTAGCACCTTCTGAGGGCTACTAGGGATTGGCAATAACTGTGCTCCTGTCATATTGCCCACATTCCGAGAAAATTAAAAAAATATATGCAATAAACTCCTCCTGCAATGCTGTCTGTGCCTACTGTGTAGTTCATGGTGTATACACTTATTGGCTGCACATAGGTTAAAGATGAAAGAACACCACAAGTCTCGTGGCAAGGGAGAAGATTCAAGCCAAACCTATCGTGGATCGTGTCTTCCTGTTAAGAGAGTTGCAGGTTAATACTGCTTTTCGCAGTATTGCCCAAGCAGCAGCTGTTTTGGCATCACGTTCGAACGTAATTGAACGTACCAAATTTATAAAGGCCTACAGGGATATCCAACATTTCAATGAAGTTATCATGTTGCAATAAATATATATTTAATTTGTACATACCAGTAGTTGACATGTTAGTTGAGCATTACATATGGAGGGCAGCAAACTCCAAGAGTGTGCAGGACCAGTGGGAAACAGACATACATTTATTGCAGTGGGTAAAAATATAGCATACAAATAAAGGATAATAAACGTTAAAACTGATTTTCAGACGCCAAACGTCCTGCCCAATAACAGGTACTTTCATATCAGTAGTGTGATCTTTATTTCCAAAGAAGCCAGAACTGTGATTAGCATAATTAATGTTATTATACTTTTTAAAATTTCAATGGAATGTTTTGCTGATAAAATGTTTTTGTTGATGTATTTTAAGAAAATAATGTGATTACTGGGTAAATCCTCGCTGATAATAAAAAAAGTTTTAAAATGGGTTACCTTGACCCACTACAACTGTAAACAGTATGCGTCTGATAGACTTCTGCTTGTCGAGGCCAATTAACTTAGCTTTGTGCAGGGGCAGTATTGTAGCTGATGAGGTTTAACTGAGGTATGATTATTGCTTATTGAAAACTTTTCCCAATATCCCACCATGATGATGATTTGAAATATAGTTGGCAATGGCAATTTTTGATAGTCTCTGTAGAGACTGATTTTATAAGCAAAAATAGAAATCTTATCGTGTTTTATTTAGTTTATGTAGTTATGGCCCAGGGATAGCAGAAGATTGTAGAGTTGAAGCAGCAGACGTACAATGCAAAAGGTAAAACTAGCATACAAATAAAGGTTAATAAATCTTTAAGCTGATGTTCAGAGCATCAAACAGCATGCCCAATAACAGGTACTTGCATATCAATTCTGCAGTTTTTATATCAAAGCAGCCAGAACATCGCACAGTGATTAATATATTTCCATTATATTATCCTTTACTGCCATTTCAATGTTTTGCTGACAAAATACCGTTTTTTTGAATTTGTTTAACTGTTTGGTTCTTGGTAGAAAAACAATCCTAGCTCATAAGAAAAAAAGTTTTAAATGAGTTTACCTTGACCCACTACAAATGTAAACAGTATGAGTCTGATAGACCTCCACTCGTCAGGGCCGATTTCTTCAGCTTTGCGCAGTAGTGGTATTCGGTGGCACCCGGAACCTTTGCGCCTAGCGCTGTTAGTGACAGTTCGATGGAACGTTACCAGGCCCTTCTCGTAGTCGGGGGGCGCTATTTAAAGGGGACAGCTCTAGTATAAAAGCTGCAGCCACTTGGCCTGTTCATTGTGATCGTTGCTGGAGAGAGTTGGTGAGCTATTGTGGAGCAGATTTTTTGGAATTTAGCCTTAGAATACTTGGGACCTTCAAACCTGTCCGGAGCAGTTGGAGCGCTACACCTAACAGCGTTTTGACCGACTGGCATCGGAATGGGAGCTGCTTTGGAGGGCAACGTCCTCATGGCCGGACACTGTGAAGGGGCAGAGAGACGGCGGGAGAGAGGGCCGGGATTGGCCAGAAGGAGGAGGGGCAATGGAGGTCGGCCAATCCGAGGGTACGCTGCGAGGGTATTCAGGCAGCAGGTGTCATACCTTGCAATGTCGGAGGAGCAGTGTGTGCGAAGGCTCCGATTCGGGAAGGAGGTTGTAACTGAGCTGTTCCACCTGCTTGCTCAGGATCTGCAGCCGCGTCTGCGGTGCAGGACCTCTCTGTCGGTGTCCGTTAAAGTGACTGTTGCCCTCAATTTCTATGCCACCGGATCCTTTCAGTCAGCCACTGGGGACATTGCGAATATCTCTCAGTTTGCAGTCCATTGTTGCATCCGGCAAGTTACAGCTGCCCTTGATAGACGAAGGCGTCAATTCATCACCTTCCCTCTGAGCCTGGAGAAGCAGGCGGAGCGCGCGCAGGGCTTCGCTGCTATTGCGGACTTCCCCATGGTGCAGGGGCCGATTGATTGCACACACGTGGCTTTGCGGGCGCCATTACTGAATCCTGAGGACTTCTGCAACCGCAAGGGGTTCCACTCCCTCAATGTGCAGCTGGTCTGTGACCACCGCCAAATGATCATGGCAGTCAACGCCCAATTCCCAGGGAGCAGCCACGATGCCTTCATCCTGCGGCAGACCTCAGTTTGTGACCTTTTTGAGGGGCCGGCTCGCCCACGAGGCTGGCTTCTTGGGGACAAGGGCTATCCTCTCTGCCCATGGCTCATGACACCACTCCGTTTGGCCGCCACCCCAGCAGAAGAGCTGTACAACAGCAGCCATCAGGCGACCAGGAACATTGTAGAGCATACTATTGGTGTGCTCAAACAGCGTTTCCGCTGTCTGGACCATTCAGGGGGAGCCCTTCAGTACTCGCCGGAGCAACTGGGTCACATCGTCGTCGTCTGCTGCATGCTCCACAACTTGGCGATTTGACGCACCCAGCCAATGCCAGCTGTCCCTCAAGGTCCAGCAGAGCAGGCGGACGAGGAGGAGGAGGAGGAGGGCGAGCATGCGGATGAGGAGGAGGAGGAAGAGCATGCGGACGAGGAGGAGGAGGAGGAGCATGCGGACAAGGAGGAGGAGGAGCATGCGGACGAGGAGGAGGAGGAGGAGGAAGATGGGAGGGCTCTTGAAAGTGGAAGGGCCATCCGTCAGAGGCTCATCAGGACTCGGTTCCAGGCCCCTCTGGCGGAATGATGGGTGTCATTCGTCCTGCGCACTTTGGATCTTTGAAAGGCTCTGAAGGCCAGCATGACTGTAAATAGTAACGTGTACCATTGCAAATTAAAACTTTTCTTTATTGTCACAAAAGTCCTTCCTTCCAGCATAACAACGTCATGTCAACAGAAACCGTAACTAACAAAATAACTGTTAATGTTAAGTCTGTGGGTTGTATTGCAAATAATACACAGACTCCAAGATTAACAAATAAAACAGGTCTTTACTATTCAGAGGTTCGGGCGAATCTGCCCTAGTTAACGTATCACAACCCTTATATACTGGTGTGGTCACTATCGGTATTACAGTATACATGAGCCAACAAATAGTGCCACACCTAAAATAGTGCTCTTAAAGGCGAACGGTTACATTCAATAGTTCCCTTAAAGGTAAACGGGTACATACACTACAATCCTCCCTTTTTAGCTTTTTACTTACAGAATCCCGTTAAACATACAATCTTCAACTTTATATAAACAGTTTGCAGATACACTCTCGATGGAGTCAACGTCATATAACAATTTACAGATATACTCTCGATGGAGTCAACGTCATATAACTTCATGTTTAACATAACATAATAACATATATAACTTCATGTCAAAACAGATCACGGATTCAGTCTCTGCGGAAAACAGTTCACAGATTCAGTCTCTGTGGTGTAGTCGGTTCACATTGCTGGAGTGACTCATTCAATAGTCCTTCCATGGATTTAACAGTTTGAACTTCCGAACTGATTTGGCTCCGTTCGGAGGGACCACGTGTGTGATCTGGTAGAGGTGATAATGGTTCAGATGGGTCATCTTCTGTTTCGACTTTTCCTTTTTTGCTTCTTGGAGACTCTCTGGGCTCCACTGTCAGCTGCCAGCTGCATGCGCAGTTCCTCCTTCTCTTCCTCCTTTTCCCGTAGTAGAGCCACCTTCTCCCGATGTTCCGTAGACTTTCGGTGCTCCTCCATGATTTCTGTACTTTGGGAGTCGAAGTTACAAGCTGGGCAGGACAGGACATAGTAATATTCGGTGTAGTCCTGAGCTAGGCCAGCGAGAGGGTCGTCTATTTCCTCCATACCCAGCTGGACGTTAGCCAGCTCTTGTTCCAAATCCAGAAATCTTTCCTGAAGAGACTTCTTCATGTGTACCTCTTCATCCAGCTTTTTCTGGGCTTTCAGCAAGTCGTTTACTAATGACCTCATTTGTGATTTTAATACTTCAACTTCCTTTGGAGATTGATTGATCGGACTATTCAATCCCTCTACCGGAGCAGCTGTTTCAGCGGTCTGTTGTTCTACATTGACGTGAGTCAGCGTACTTTTGGTATCCAAGGGTTGTTCTGCTGCCATCTTCTCAGTCTGTGTTGCAACCTCAGCTATTTCAATAACTTTTGAGAGCTCCAAACCCCTCTCCTCTTCCACCACTAATGTTTCATCTATGGATGGAATCTTTACCGATGAGGCAGCCTTGGCCTGGAGCTCATCAAACATTTCCTACAGCTTTTGGACTTCTTGCTCATGTTCAACCTTTAGTTGTTCATATGCTTCTACTGAAACTAGCTTTTCGGGGGTTGCCGAGTTAATCCCCTCCAGCATTGTAGCCTGGGCCTGTCCATACTGTTCTTTCAACTTCTCACACTCTGCTTGTAAGGAGTCGTAGAGAAGGACTGGAATAAAATCCTGGCTTCCTGAAGATTCCTCTGCAATTGGTTTTTTTGCAATTTCCTGTTGGAGTTCAGCCAAGGCTGCTATGCTATCTGCCTCTCGAAGTCTCACTGCCATCAATTCTTCTTTATTCTTGCAGTCTATCTCAGCCATTTCCCGTTTACTCTCATTTAACTGAGTGAGTAGCCCCTTATTCTGGGCTGAGAGATATTGCACCTTCTCATGTAGACCATAACACTCCTTCTCTGCTCGACATAGCTGATTTCTGCTGATTTGGTTCTGTGTTTCAAGTTCCAACATCCTTTGCTTAGCTTCTTTCAGTTTCGCCTCAATAATCCCCTCTCGCGACATGTCCACATTATTCACATCAGGTAAAGAAGCGTTTCTCTTTTCCATGTCCAAGATTTGTTTCTGCATCTCCTTAAGAGCACACTGCGATTCAACTTCTCTTAACCTTGCCTGCACTAGCTCCATCTCCAATTGCAGAACAAAATCCTCAGTGTAGCGTGGTTTGCCCTTCTGCTGTATCTCTAGATCATGCAAATATTCTAACTCCTGAACATCATAAGGGAGATGTGATCGGTAATTGGTCACGATGGCTCTATGGTCGCTCTCTGCTTGAGCCAGTAGGTTCTGTTGTCTTTCCAGACTCTCCCATTCGGTGTCATAGAACTTTTTCATTGTTTTCATCTCTTGTACGAGGCGGTAACTTAATTGTTCTAATTGTTGTCGTACTTTGAAATAACGTTGAGTTCGAGCCCGGTGTTCCTCCGTAATGCATATGTCTGTAACTTGAACAGACTCCGAATTCTCTGTCTTTATGCACACCATCGATTTTCCAACCTTAGTCCGTGAGTTCATGTTAACCTTGTTTTTCATACGTAAGCTGGACTTATCGTCTTCCGGCTCGGAGTCTGAGCTGCTTGTCTGCACCGAGTCCTCACTCGTCATTGCTTGTAGGTAGTGCCATTCCATGTCTATTTTCCTGATCCACTCCCGTCCTAGAAGTGGTGGTCCTCCCTCAGGTAGTACGTACAAATTCATTCTTGGGTGTACTTTACCCCTATCTCTCACCTTGACTCTTATTTTCCCCATGGGGTATACGTTATGCCCCGTGTATGTCTGTAATACGAACTTGGTATTTCTTAAGGGTATGTGAGAGAATAGCCGGTGGTAGTCCTTTTGGTTGATGACTGATACAGCTGATCTCGTGTCCAGCTCCATTCGTACTTGGACTCCAGCTATTTTTAGTGTGACCCAGATCGTCTGTAGATCAGTTACTTTACCCACATTGTGGATTCTCAGACTATCCAGCTCCTGGCTGTTTGGGTCTGAGTCCGAATTTTGTTCGTCTGAACTCTTTTCAGCCACCTGATGTACCTTGTTGTACTTTTCTTGTGGTGGTGGCTTCCTTTGCTTGTTGGTCTTCTTTCTGGACCTGCATACCCTCGCGATGTGACCCAGTTTGCCACATTTCCTGCACTCTTGGTTCTTAAACCAGCACTGATTTTGGTCGTGCGTTGTCTTTCCACAACGGTAGCATTTGGAAGTGCTTGCAGTAATTTGGTCCACCCCGAGTGCCGCCGCCTTCAGCTGCATTTCCGCCGTTCCTTTCGCTGCGGCTTCGTGCGATGAAGCTATGAGGACAGCCCTGTCCAGTGTGAGGTCGTTTTCTTCCAGAAGTCGCTTCTGCGTTCCTTCTTTGGCCAAGCCGCATACGAACTTGTCCCGCAGCGCCTCTATCAAATTCCCTCCAAACTGGCAGTATTTCGCTAGCTTACGCAGTTCGACTAAGTATTCCGCATTGCTTTCATCTTTCCTCTGGGTTCTTGCGTAAAATTTAAATCGTTCAGCCAGCATCAACGGTGTGGGGTTCAAGTGATCCTTCAGCACTGCTACGATCTCTTCGAAGGTCTGGTCCACTGGTTTAACTGGTGCTATTAGATGTTTCAAGAGCCTGTATGTTTTTGCTCCCATCGAATTTAACAAAGTTATTGCCTTGTCGTCATCCTCAATTTCGTTGGCTACGCAATATATTTCTATGCGTTCCACATACGTGGCCCAGTCTTCTATTTCAGCATTAAAATCATTAATATTTCCTCGCTTAGGCATCTTCTTCTCTTCTTGAGAACAACACAAGTATTGCTTTACTTATTCTTATTTTTCCTCTCTTCTTGAGAACACACCAGCATTTCTGAAAATTCTTATTAATTTTCTAAGATGGCGGTTTCCCGCTTCTGTCTTCTTCCCCAGCGGTTTCCCCGCGAAAAATGGCGGCTTTCCCGCGCTTCTCGCTCTCCCTGCCCACTTCAATGGCGGTTTTCCCGCGCTTGGCGGTCTTCACCCGACCCCCGATGCTGTCTTTCAGCCCGAGTGCGGCCCTTATCTCCGCCGCGATCGATGGCCCGCGCTGTTCACCGCGGCTCTCGCGCCTTCATTGTCTGCCGACTCTGCCCTACCAGCCCGAGTGCGGCCCTTATCAGGGATTGCGATCGATGGCCCGGCTGCGCCCCTCACTTCAAAGCGGCCCGGCCCTTATCAGTGGATGCGATCGATGGCCCGCGCTGCGCCTCTCACCCGAAGCGGCTCTCGGCCCTTATCGCTGGCGCGATCGCTGGCTCGCGAAGCGCCTCCCGCTCGAAGCGGCTCTTGCTCGCTCCCTCTCGGGCTCTGGCTCACCCGCTCGCGCGGCTCTTGCTTGCTCCCTCTCGGGCTCTCGCTCAGCGGATTCAAACGCCTCTCCCCGACCTCCCGCAGTCCGGCCCTTTCCTCCCCGGCTGCGGCTGATTCTTCGCAGGTTATTTAGTTATTTATTTATTTATCGCCACCGCGACTTGTGATCCCGGTCGCTGTCCGGCCTTTTTCACCCCCTCGACCGTGGTGGTCACTGCCCTTATCCTCCGGATATTTTCCACACTTTCCCCTACTCACAGTCGTTGCGGTCGCCGGTTGCTTTCTTTTGTTAGTTGATCGACGCACTCCGCACCGTGGTAAAAGGGTAGTTGTGCCTGTTGCTGATGAACTTTCGTTGCTAGTCTGCTTCCTGTCTGTTGCTGCAGCCCCGTGTGTTCTTCCAGCAGCACGACGAAGGCGGTTGCCTCACTTCGACGCTCCTTAGTAGCTTAGGAAGTACTGTTGCCGCAGGGTACGATCGTCCTCGTCGCCATTGTTAAGTCTGTGGGCTGTATTGCAAATAATACACAGACTCCAAGATTAACAAATAAAACAGGTCTTTACTATTCAGAGGTTCGGGCGAATCTGCCCTAGTTAACGTATCACAACCCTTATATACTGGTGTGGTCACTATCGGTATTACAGTATACATGAGCCAACAAATAGTGCCACACCTAAAATAGTGCTCTTAAAGGCGAACGGTTACATTCAATAGTTCCCTTAAAGGTAAACGGGTACATACACTACAGTTAACTCTTCGGCAAAGCCGCAAAACTAAACAAACCATTTCCAACAATCACAACAGGTGAGGGAGTCCTTGAATTTGGCCAAAGAAACTTCTCTGCACCTCCCTCTACTGCTGGCCCCTTGATGGAGAACGACTTCTCTTTCGTGGTCGGCCCCTTCCCTCCCTGCTGCTCCTACGTAATTGAATCCCAGTGGCGGGGTCAAGGCTGGGGGACGCCTGCTGACTGTGTGGAAGCGCAGAAGCCCCTGAAGGACGGCCTGGCCGACCTCTGGTCTTGGAGGGTGCGGATGCAGGCTGCTTGATCTGAGCATGGCTGGAAGCAGTGTGCCCTGCAGGTGGTGGCAGCTGCACTGCAGACGTACCAGCGGTGGCATGAGCAATGGGCACCTGCCGAGAGAGGACACCTGCACCATGGTCGGACGACACACTGGCTCTCTGAGGGGACCAGTTCGGCTCAACCGCCACAATCGCCTGCTCCACTGATTCCTGGCCTTGTATGGTACTGGAAGGGCCCGGGGTGATCCTAGCTGATGCAGATAGGGTGGCTGCAGTGAGAGTTCGCATTGCCTCAATCTGGGTGTGGACGAGGACAGCAAGTGACTGCGTGGCAGCAGTGAGGACCTGTGTGGCAGGTGCCAGTGCTTTGGAGAAGCCCTGGACAGTTCTTTCCATTGCTTCGGACAAGGCCGGAGCAGTCCGTTCCACTGCCTCGGACAAGCCCTGGACAGACCTTTCCAGGGATTGTCCGAAGCTCTGAACAGTCCTTTCCATAGCAGCCTCGAAGCCCTGGACAGTCCTCTCCATTGCTGCCCCGAAGCCCTGGACAGTCCTCTCCGTTGCTGCTCCAAAGTCCAACACACTCTTTGCCAGCGTTTCTATCGGCTGAGGCATCCTCCCCACTGCAGCCATCAGCTCAGTGTGCCTGAGCCGGGCCTGGGTGCTCATTTCAGCCAGGCTACGCACCTCCTCTGCACTCTGTGCAGCAGTCATCACTCCCTGCTTTGCCCTCCGGGGAGCCGGTGGCCGAACTTGCCTACCCCCCTCGCGTTGCTGCATGCCGCTTGTTCCGGCAACTGGCTCATCAGCAGAGCCCCCCCCCCCTCCCCTCCAGGGAACTACTATCCCCAGTCTGCAGATGTGTACGCTCCCCTGAAGTTGGAACGGATGCTCCGGCTTCCTCCTTATCCTCGCCTCCGGAGGCACTGGCACTGGCAGCTTCAGGGCGCAGATCCCGAGTTGGTGATGCAGCATCTGAAAGCAGGGAGGTGGAAGAGTGGCCTTAGCAAAAGGTCAGGTTGGCGGCAAGGCATGCCAGATTGCGGCAAGGCTCTGACATGGCTGCACACTGAGAAAGCATGCTGGCGGGGGGACCAAGTGGAAGGAGACAGCTGAAAAAGGTGAGAGACTTACTCTTGCTGTCGAGAATGTGGTCGGCAGCTGCAGTGCTAACAGGACCACTCAGACGTCCTCCAAGAATCTGGTGCACTCTCTCCTCGAGATCCGTGAGAGTGACCACTTGTGGAGGTCCGCCACCGGTTTGACGCTGGTCCTTGCTGATCGTCGCCAGCTTGGACTGCAGGGGAAAGAAGGGGAAGTTCTGTTACATGATGCCCTGAGTGATCATCTCATGCCCCCCATGGTGCAAGAGCCCTTACATGATACCCTGAGTGATCATCTCATGCCCCCCATGGTGCAAGAGCCCTTACATGATGCCTTGAGAGATCATCTCATGCCCCCCATGGTGCAAGAGCCCTTACATGATGCCTTGAGTGAAACGTCCATGTGTGTGCCCAGAAAGGGCCATGGGTGCTTGCTGACAGATGGCCATTTGGGCATCATGGCAACAGGGTGCGCGAAGTCAGGTGCAGATGGAGGGAATCAGAAGTTTGCATAAACAACACTCACCCTAACGACCCGAGTGAGGTCGTTGAATTTCTTCCTGCGCTGAACAGGGCTCCTGGTCGCCATGCTGCTGGAGTTGACCCTCTGAGAAACATCCCTCCAAGCTCGGCGGTAATCCTTTTGATTCGGCCTCCTGCCATTGTCAGGATACAGAACTTCTCGACGGCGCTCCACTGCGGACACCAACTCCTCCAGAGCCTCAGTGCTGAAGTGCTCTGCTCTCTGTCTCACCTTCTCCATCCTGACCAAGTTTTTTGCGCCAGAGAAGGAAGAGCGCCGATTCTGAGGCCTACAGGGCGTTGAGTGTGGAAGCTGAGGCTGACTGACCCACCCCTTTAAGAGCCGGCCGGCGCCTGGAAGTCTCGTGGTTATCAGTAATTGAGATCACCTGCGCTGCGCCCGTCCCTGCTGATATTGGGTAGCGCCGGAAATTTTGCGCCTTAGGAGGCCCGTGCAATGTCTGAATTCGCGCCTCAATCCCCTTTGGGGGCGATGCAACCCAATATCATGCCAGGCGGCGATAAGTTTCATCGCAGCGCCAGTTCTAATGCCTCAAGCGGGGCGATACCCAATTTCTAGGCCTATGAGTCTGATAGACCTCCACTCGTCGGGGCCGATTTCTTCAGCTTTGCGCAATAGTGGTATTGTAACGTATGAGGTTTAACCTAGGCGTGATTATTGCTTATTGAACACTTTTTCCAATACCCCGCTATTACGACTCGAAATATAGTCGGCAGTGGCAATTTTGATAACATCTTAAAGGAGGAAAGCGGTAGTTGATAGTTTGATAAACTGATTTTATAACCAAAATTAGAATTCTTATCGTCTTTTCTTTCATTTATGTAATTGTATATTAGCTTAAATATTCTTGCAGTTGTTTCCAAGCCGCATCTGTTTCAGCATCACGTTTCTGTGATGAAATATGCCATTCATCAGGCACTCTGTATTCTCTGTGTTTGATTGTGCCTGTGACTGTGACAAGCAGGGGAGTTTAGTTTCAGTTTCAGTTTCATTTCCTTACCTGTATTGTATTGTTTGTATTGCTCCGCCCATACCTGGCCCCTACTTAAGCAGGCCCCAGCGTGTCTCACAGGCAGTACAGCAGATCTCTGGATGAGAGACACTTCTCCACTGTGTATTACTTTCTGAGTTAATAAAAGCCTTGCTTTGCTCCGTTAACGTTGAGTCTCGGATTCATTGAGGCACATCAATTTTATTAACTCATTTTTCAACGCAATGGATCAACTCTTGAAACCCGAACGTTTGGATTTGGACCCGTATGCGTCAGATGCATCGGCACGATTCGGATACTGGTTTAAGTGTATGGAATTCTTCCTGGACAATTCCGCAGCCATCACAGATGCTACGGACGCTGAAAGTATGAAACTCGGAATCCTGCGGAATTGGGTAAGCCACCGGGTTTACCCCCTCATCCAAGACGCCGACACGTACCCGGCCGCCTGCGACATCCTAAAGGCGCATTACCAGCAGCCTACGAACGAGGTGTAAGCTAGGCATCTGCTCGCTACTCGCACACAGCGACCTGGGGAATCGCTGGATGAGTTCCTAGTCACCCTGAAAACGCTTGGCAAAGACTGCAAGTGCCAAGATGTAAAAGCCGCAGTGTACACTGACGAGCTTGTTCGTGATGCCTTTATCACAGGCCTCAGCTCCACTTACATCCGGCAGAGACTACTGGAAAAAATGGGATTGGACCTGAAACAGGCTGTGGACACAGCGCGATCCCTGGATGTGGCCCAGAGAAACTCGGACGCCTACTCTTCAGCCCGTGCCGCCCACGCCGCCACGTGTGCACCAAGGGCGCCGCCATCTTGGAAGGCATCTTCCCCGCCCGGCAGCCCAACACCGTTGGGGCCCCGCTCTCCCCCCAGAAGCCCTACGACAGCCGCGACGCGTCGGGGCCCCAACTGCTACTTCTGTGGGCAGCTGAAGCACACCAGAAACCTGTGCCCGGCGAAAGGCACCACCTGCTTTAAGTGCGGTAAGAAGGGGCACTTCGGGAAGGTGTGCAGAGGGAACCCCGCTGGAAAACCCGCCACCGCCGCGTGTGCGCCGTGGGAGCGGCCATCTTGGATGCCATCTTGCCCGACCTCGTGGGGTCCGCCATCTTGTGAGCAGACAGCGTGGACGCCATCTTGTCTCGATCAGGGCCCTACAGTGGCATCGGTCACAGTGGACCAGATCAGACCGCACCCGCTATCCAAATCAATGGTGGACATCGAGGTAAACGGGTGCGGGGTTAAATGTTTAATTGACAGTGGAAGCACGGAGAGTTTTATCCACCCTGAACTAACACAACAACTCTCTCTAACGGTGGTCCCTGCTCGGGGCACCATCTCCATGGCTGATAAAACCCAGACATCGACCATTATGGGTTACTGCGCGGTACAATTGTTCGTTAACGGAACTGTATACTGATGCGCTCATAAAAGACTGAGAGTTAAGAGAGTAACTAAAGGCTTTTATTAACAAAAGAATGAAGGTCTGCCTCGAGTGGTCGACCGGTCCAGAAATACAAAGGGCTGGGGAGCAGTCACCTTTATACTAGGACTTGTGGGAGGAGTCAGCCGAGGCATGTCCAGGCATGTACACAGTGGAATACAAACAGTGGTTTACCACATATACGATAATTTTAAATTACTAATCATGAAGAGTCTATGTGCAAGCGTGATCTTGGGCCTGGATTTCCAGTGCCACCACCAAAGCATCACGCTCAATTACGGTGGGTCCCAGCCGCCCCTCACAGTGTGCGGCCTGACTACCCTGAAGGTAAAGCCGCCTTCGCTATTCGCGAACCTTACTCCCAACTGCCGGCCAATAGCGACCAAAAGCAGGAGGTACAGCTGGGAGGACAGGCGGTTTATCGTGACCGAGGTGGACAGGCTGCTGAGGGAGCGCATTATTGAATGCAGCAACAGCCCGTGGCGCGCCCAAGTGGTGGTGGTGAGGGGTAGCAAGAAGAAATGGATGGTGATCGACTATAGCCAAACGATCAACATGTACACCCAACTAGACGCCTACCCGCTACCCCGCATATCAGAAATGGTGAACCAAATTGCCCAATACTGGGTGTTCTCCACCATGGACCTCAAGTCAGCGTACCACCAGCTCCCTATCAGACCAGAGGACCGCCCGTACACCGCCTTCGAGGCGAACGGACGCCTCTACCAATTCCTCAGAGTCCCCTTTGGGGTGACGAATGGGGTCTCGGTCTTCCAGAGGGAGATGGACCGCATGGTCGATGACCACCACTTGCAGGCAACCTTCCCCTACCTCGACAACGTCACCATCTGCGGTCACAACCAGCAGGATCACGACTCGAACCTCGAGAGGTTCCTGAAAACCGCACAAAAACTCAACCTCACTTACAACGAGGACAAGTGCGTTTTCAACACCACGCGCCTCTGCATACTAGGCAGCGTGGTGGAGAATGGGGAAATCGGACCAGACCCCGACCGACTGCGCCCCCTACGGGAGCTGCCCCTGCCCAACACTCCCAAAGCCCTGAAAAGGTGCCTGGGGTTATTTTCTTATTATGCCCAATGGGTCCCCAACTACTCCGACAAAGCCCGGCCCCTCTTGAAAGCATCCTCTTTTCCGCTCTCTGCTGAGGCCCACGCCGCCTTCAAAAGCATTAAGCGGGATATTGAGTGGGCCACGCTACAGGCAGCGGACGAGAACACTCCCTTTCAAGTGGAAAGTGATGCGTCTGACTTTGCCTTGGCGGCCACCCTCAACCAGGCGGGGCAGCCCGTAGCTTTCTTCTCGAGGACCCTCCAAGGGCCCGAAATCAGACACTCCTCCGTGGAAAAGGAGGCCCAAGCCATCGTGGAGGCAGTGCGTCACTGGCGCCACTACCTAGCCGGCAAACGCTTCACCCTACTTACCGACCAGCGGTCGGCAGCGTTTATGTTTAATAATAAACAGAAGGGGAAGATTAAAAATGATAAGATTCTCAGGTGGCGGATCGAGCTCTCCACCTTCGAGTATGACATCATTTACCGGCCAGGGGCCCTTAACGAATCCCCCGATGCCCTCTCACGAGGGATGTGTGCCAGCGCCACCGGGGATCGGCTACAGACCCTCCACAACGACCTCTGCCACCCAGGGGTCACAGGGCTGTTCCACTTCATAAAGTCCCGCAACTTACCCTACTCGATTGAGGAAGTTCGGTCTCTGACCAGGAACTGCCGCACTTGCGCTGAGTGCAAGCCTCGGTTCTACCGCCCAGATAGAGCCCACTTAATCAAAGCTACACGGCCCTTTGAGCGGCTCAGCTTAGATTTCAAGGGCCCCCTCCCGTCAGTCGACCGCAATGTTTACTTCCTGAACATTGTGGACGAATACTCCCGTTTCTCATTCGCCTTCCCCTGCCCAGACATGACCAGCGCCACGGTCATTAAATGCCTCAACAGCCTGTTCTGCCTGTTCGGTATGCCGAGCTACATCCATACGGATAGGGGGGCGTCCTTCATGAGTGAAGAGCTACGCCAGTACATGCTGTCCAGGGGGATCGCCACGAGCCGTACCATCAGCTACAACCCCCAGGGTAACGGCCAGGTGGAGCGAGAGAACGGGACAGTATGGAAAGCAGTCACTCTAGCTCTAAGGACCAAGGGCCTCCCTATCTCCTGCTGGCAGGAAGTCCTCCCAGATGTGCTCCATTCGATATGGTCGCTATTGTGTACTGCCACTAATGCCACGCCTCATGAACGAATGTTTGCCTTTCCCCGAAAATCCACCTCAGGCGTATCCATGCCATCATGGCTCTCCACCCCAGGTCCGGTATTTGTACGAAGGCATGTGAGGGGCCACAAGACGGACCCTCTCGTGGAGTCAGTGCACCTACTCCATGCCAACCCCCAATACGCGTATGTCCGGCACGCCGACGGAAGGGAGGACACCGTGTCCATAAAAGACGTCGCCCCAGCCGGTAACGACAACAACCACGACAACAACAGCAACAACGATCACAGCAACTCTTACCCACCCACTATCCTTTCATCACCCCCGGAAGAACATCGACCAATGGTGCCCCCACCAACTACCCCCTCAACAACCCTGGCGGCGCCACCGGCAATGACCCAGGAGGCCACCGGGGACACCCAGCCGACACCCGCGGCACCACAACAGCTACGTCGGTCACAGAGGACTATCAAACCCCTGAACAGACTAAATCTGTAGAAGGGGTGAATGTGATGAAATATGCCATTCATCAGGCACTCTGTATTCTCTGTGTTTGATTGTGCCTGTGACTGTGACAAGCAGGGGAGTTTAGTTTCAGTTTCATTTCCTTACCTGTATTGTATTGTGTGTAGGGCTCCGCCCATACCTGGCCCCTACTTAAGCAGGCCCCAGCGTGTCTCACAGGCAGTACAGTAGATCTCTGGATGAGAGACACTTCTCCACTGTGTATTACTTTCTGAGTTAATAAAAGCCTTGCTTTGCTCCGTTAACGTTGAGTCTCGGATTCATTGAGGCACATCAGTTTCCACGGTGCAAATGAAGGGTGTTTTGCATTCAGTAGCGAAAAGGATACCTTACACATAAAGTGCAGTCAAGAGTGTGCAGGACGGGTGATTGCAGTGGGACTCATAAAGGATAATGTTACTATAAACTGATGTTCAGAGCGCCAAAGAGCATCCTGTCCAATACCAAGTACTGTACTTTCATATCATTAGTGTGCCAGAATATTGCACATTAATTAACATATTCCCATGTCATTATATTTTATATCCATTTCAATGTTTTGCTGATGAAATGTTTTTTTGTCCAATGTGGTTCCTAGTAGAAAAACAATCCAGCTGATAATTAAAAATGTTTAAGCTGGGTTACCGAAATCCACCACAACTGTGAACAGTATGCGACTGATAGACCTCTGCTCGTCAGGGTTGACTACTTTAGCTTTGCGCAGTGGCAGTATTGTAGCCAATGAGGTTTAACCGAGGCGTGATTATTGCTTTTTGAAAACTTTTCCCAATACCCTGCTATTACGACTTGAAATATAGTTGGTAATGGCAATTTTTGATAGTCTCTGCGGAGACTGATTTTATAAGCAAAAAAATAGAAATTTACTGTGTTTTCTTTAGTTTATGTAGTTACGGCACAGGGATATCAGAGGATTGTAGGGTTAAAGCAGCAGACGTACAATGCAAAAAGTAAAACTAACATACAAATAAAGGTTAATACATTTTTAAGCTGATGTTCAGAGCATCAAACACCCTGCCCAATAACAGGTACTTGCTATCAATTCTGCTGTTTTTACATCAAAGCAGCCAGACCATCGCACAGTGATTAATATATTTCCATTATATTATCCTTTACTGCCATTTCAATGTTTTGCTGACAAAATACTGTTTTTTTGAATTTGTTTAACAATATGGTTCTTGGTCGAAAAACAATCCTAGCTCATAAGAAAAAAAGTTTTAAATGAGTTTACCTTGACCCACTACAACTGTAAACAGTATGGCCTAGAAATTCGGTTGGTAGCGCCAGCGATTAGCGCCTAAAGAGCCCGAGATTTGGGGCGTTACCCAATTTTCGGGCAGGCGCAGTGAATATAGCGCCACCTCCCATATTGAGTATCCTTTTAGCGCCGGCGCTAACTCTTTGCGCGCGCCCGCGGGCGCAGGCAGATCATGACGTCATTTCAGTGTGCAACGCCTTTTTGGCGCCCCGGACCGGATATTCGGTGGCGCCCGGAACCTTTGCACCTAGCGCTGTTAGTGACAGTTCAATGGAACGTTACCAGGCCCTTCTCGTAGTCGGGGGGCGCTATTTAAAGGGGACAGCTCTAGTATAAAAGCTGCAGCCACTTGGCCTGTTCATTGTGATTGTTGCTGGAGAGAGTTGGTGAGCTACTGTGGAGCAGATTTTTTGGAATTTAGCCTTAGAATACTTGGGACCTTCAAACCTGTCCGGAGCAGTTGGAGCGCTACACCTAACAGCGTTTTGACCGACTGGCATCGGAATGGGAGCTGCTTTGGAGGGCAATGTCCTCATGGCCGGACACTGTGAAGGGGCAGAGAGATGGCGGGAGAGAGGGCCGGGATTGGCCAGAAGGAGGAGGGGCAATGGAGGTCGGCCAATCCGAGGGTACGCTGCGAGGGTATTCAGGCAGCAGGTGTCATACCTTGCAATGTCAGAGGAGCAGTGTGTGCGAAGGCTCAGATTCGGGAAGGAGGTTGTAACTGAGCTGTTCCACCTGCTTGCTCAGGATCTGCAGCCGCGTCTGCGGTGCAGGACCTCTCTGTCGGTGTCCGTTAAAGTGACTGTTGCCCTCAATTTCTATGCCACCGGATCCTTTCAGTCAGCCACTGGGGACATTGCGAATATCTCTCAGTTTGCAGTCCATTGTTGCATCCGGCAAGTTACAGCTGCCCTTTATAGACGAAGGTGTCAATTCATCACCTTCCCTCTGAGCCTGGAGAAGCAGGCGGAGCGCGCGCAGGGCTTCGCTGCTATTGCGGACTTCCCCATGGTGCAGGGGCCGATTGATTGCACACACGTGGCTTTGCGGGCGCCATTACTGAATCCTGAGGACTTCCGCAACCGCAAGGGGTTCCACTCCATCAATGTGCAGCTGGTCTGTGACCACCGCCAAATGATCATGGCAGTCAACGCCCAATTCCCAGGGAACAGCCACGATGCCTTCATCTTGCGGCAGACCTCAGTTTGTGACCTTTTTGAGGGGCCGGCTCGCCCACGAGGCTGGCTTCTTGGGGACATGGGCTGTCCTCTCTGCCCATGGCTCATGACACCACTCCGTTTGGCCGCCACCCCAGCAGAAGAGCTGTACAACAGCAGCCATCAGGCGATCAGGAACATTGTAGCGCACACTATTGGTGTGCTCAAACAGCGTTTCCGCTGTCTGGACCATTCGGGGGGAGCCCTTCAGTACAAGTGGGTCACATCGTCGTCGTCTGCTGCATGCTCCACAACTTGGCGATTCGACGCACCCAGCCAATGCCAGCTGTCCCTCAAAGTCCAGCAGAGCAGGCGGACGAGGAGGAGGAGGAGGAGGACGAGCATGCGGATGAGGAGGAGGAGGAAGAGCATGCGGACGAGGAGGAGGAGGAGGAGCATGCGGACGAGGAGGAGGAGGAGCATGCGGACGAGGAGGAGGAGGAGGAGGAAGATGGGAGGGCTCCTGAAAGTGGAAGGGCCATCCGTCAGAGGCTCATCAGGACTCGGTTCCAGGCCCTTCTGGCGGAATGATGGGTGTCATTCATCCTGCGCACTTCGGATCTTTGAAAGGCTCTGAAGGCCAGCATGACTGTAAATAGTAACGTGTAACATTGCAAATTAAAACTTTTCTTTATTGTCACAAAAGTCCTTCCTTCCAGCATAACAACGTCATGGCAACAGAAACAATAACTAACAAAACAACAGTTAACTCTTCGGCAAAGCCGCAAAACTAAACAAACCATTTCCAACAATCACAACAGGTGAGGGAGTCCTTGAATTTGGCCAAAGAAACGTCTCTGCACCTCCCTCTACTGCTGGCCCCTTGATGGAGAACGACTTCTCTTTCGCGGTCGGCCCTTTCCCTCCCTGCTGCTCCTACGTAATTGAATCCCAGTGGCGGGGCAAGGCTGGGGGACGCCTGCTGACTGTGTGGAAGCGCAGAAGCCCCTGAGGGACGGCCTGGCCGACCTCTGGTCTTGGAGGGTGCGGACGCAGGCTGCTTGATCTGAGCATGGCTGGAAGCAGTGTGCCATGCAGGTGGTGGCAGCTGCATTGCAGACGTCCCAGCGGTGGCATGAGCAATGGTCACCTGCCGAGAGAGGCCACCTGCACCATGGTCGGACGACACACTGGCTCTCTGAGGGGACCGGTTCGGCTCAACCGCCACAATCGCCTGCTCCACTGATTCCTGGCCTTGTATGGTACTGGAAGGGCCCGGGGTGATCCTAGCTGATGCAGATAGGGTGGCTGCAGTGAGAGTTCGCGTTGCCTCAATCTGGGTGTGGACGAGGACAGCAAGTGACTGCGTGGCAGCAGTGAGGACCTGTGTGGCAGGTGCCAGTGCTTCAGAGAAGCCCTGGACAGTTCTTTCCATTGCTTCGGACAAGGCCGGAGCAGTCCGTTCCACTGCCTCGGACAAGCCCTGGACAGACCTTTCCAGGGATTGTCCGAAGCTCTGAACAGTCCTTTCCATAGCAGCCTCGAAGCCCTGGACAGTCCTCTCCATTGCTGCCCCGAAGCCCTGGACAGCCCTCTCCGTTGCTGCTCCAAAGTCCAACACACTCTTTGCCAGCGTTTCTATTGACTGAGGCATCCTCCCCACTGCAGCCATCAGCTCAGTGTGCCTGAGCCGGGCCTGGGTGCTCATTTCAGCCAGGCTACGCACCTCCTCTGCACTCTGTGCAGCAGTCATCACTCCCTGCTTTGCCCTCCGGGGAGCCGGTGGCCGAACTTGCCTACCCCCCTCGCGTTGCTGCATGCCGCTTGTTCCGGCAACTGGCTCATCAGCAGAGCCCCCCGCCCTCCCCTCCAGGGAACTACTATCCCCAGTCTGCGGATGTGTACGCTCCCCTGAAGTTGGAACGGATGCTCCGGCTTCCTTCTGATCCTCGCCTCCAGAGGCACTGGCACTGGCAGCTTCAGGGCGCAGATCCCGAGTTGGTGATGCAGCATCTGAAAGCAGGGAGGTGGAAGAGTGGCTTTAGCAAAAGGTCAGGTTGGCAGCAAGGCATGCCAGATTGCGGCAAGGCTCTGTAATGGCTGCACACTGAGAAAGCATGCTGGCGGGGGGACCAAGTGGAAGGAGACAGCTGAAAAAGGTGAGAGACTTACCCTTGCTGTCGAGAATGCGGTCGGCAGCTGCAGTGGTAACAGGACCACTCACACGTCCTCCAAGAATCTGGTGCACTCTCTCCTCGAGATCCGTGAGAGTGACCACTTGTGGAGGTCCGCCACCGGTTTGACGCTGGTTCTTGCGGATCGTCGCCAGCTTGGACTGCAGGGGAAAGAAGGGGAAGTTCTGTTACATGATGCCCTGAGTGATCATCTCATGCCCCCCATGGTGCAAGAGCCCTTACATGATGCCTTGAGAGATCATCTCATGCCCCCCATGGTGCAAGAGCCCTTACATGATGCCTTGAGAGATCATCTCATGCCCCCCATGGTGCAAGAGCCCTTACATGATGCCTTGAGAGATCATCTCATGCCCCTCATGGTGCAAGAGCCCTTACATGATGCCTTGAGTCAAATGTCCATGTGTATGCCCAGAAAGGGCCATGGGTGCTTGCTGACAGATGGCCATTGGGGTATCATGGCAACAGGGTGCGCGAAGTCAGGTGCAGATGGAGGGGATCAGAAGTTTGCATAAACAACACTCACCCTAACGACCCGAGTGAGGTCGTTGAATTTCTTCCTGCACTGAACAGGGCCCCTGGTCGCCATGCTGCTGGAGTTGACCCTTTGAGAAACATCCCTCCAAGCTCGGCGGTAATCCTTTTGATTCGGCCTCCTGCCATTGTCAGGATACAGAACTTCTCGACGGTGCTCCACTGCGGACACCAACTCCTCCAGAGCCTCAGTGCTGAAGCGCTCTGCTCTCTGTCTCACCTTTTCCATCCTGACCAAGTTTTTTGCGCCAGAGAAGGAAGAGCGCCGATTCTGAGGCCTACAGGGCGTTGAGTGTGGAAGCTGAGGCTGACTGACCCCCCCCTTTAAGAGCCTGCCGGCGCCTGGAAGTCTCGTGGTTATCAGTAATTGAGATCACCTGCGCTGCGCCCGTCCGCGCCGATATTGGGTAGCGCCAGAAGTTTTGCGCCTTAGGAGGCCCGTGCAACGTCTGAATTTGCGCCTCAATCCCCTTTGGGGGCGATGCAACCCAACATCGCGCCAGGCGGCGATAAGTTTAATCTGGCTATAAACTTTGCGCAGTGCCAGTTCTAACGCCTCAAGCGGGGCGATACCCAATTTCTAGGCCTATGAGTCTGATAGACCTCCGCTCGTCGGGGCCGATTTCTTCAGCTTTGCGCAGTAGTGGTATTGTAACCTATGAGGTTTAACCTAGGCGTGATTATTGCTTATTGAACACTTTTTCCAATACCCCGCTATTACGACTCGAAATATAGTCGGCAGTGGCAATTTTGAGAGCATCTTAAAGGAGGAAAGCGGTAGTTGATAGTCTGATAAACTGATTTTGTAACCAAAATTAGAATTGTTATCGTGTTTTCTTTCATTTATGTAATTGTATATTAGCTTAAATATTCTTGCAGTTGTTTCCAAGCCGCATCTGTTTCAGCATCGCGTTTCCACGGTGCAAATGAAGGGTGTTTTGCATTCAGTAGCGAAAAGGATACCTTACACATAAAGGGCAGTCAAGAGTGTGCAGGACCAGTGATTGCAGTGGGACTGATAAAGGATAATGTTACTATAAACTGATGTTTTATGTTCAGAGCGCCAAAGAGCATCCTGTCCAATACCAAGTACTGTACTTTCATATCATTAGTGTGCCAGAATATCGCACATTAATTAACATATTCCCATGTCATTATATTTTATATCCATTTCAATGTTTTGCTGATGAAATGTTTTTTTGTCCAATTGTTTTAAGAAAACAATGTGGTTCCTAGTAGAAAAACAATCCAGCTGATAATTAAAAATGTTTAAGATGGGTTACCGAAATCCACCACAACTGTGAACAGTATGCAACTGATAGACCTCTGCTCGTCAGTGGCAATGGCACTAGCGTAGCCAATGAAGTTTAAATGAGGTGTGATTATTGCTTATAGAAAACTTTTCCCAATACCCCACTATGATGACTTGAAATATAGCTGGTAATGGCAATTTTTGATAGTCTCTGCGGCGACTGCCTTTATAAGAAAAAAATAGAAATCTTACTGTGTTTTCTTTAGTTTATGTAGTTACAGCACAGGGATATCAGAGGGTTGAAGCAGCAGACATACAATGCAAAAGGTAAAACTAGCATACAAATAAAGGTTAATACATTTTTAAGCTGATGTTCAGAGCATCAAACACCCTGCCCAATAACAGGTACTTGCTATCAATTCTGTTGTTTTTATATCAAAGCAGCCAGAACATCGCACAGTGATTAATAGATTTCCATTATATTATCCTTTACTGCCATTTCAATGTTTTGCTGACAAAATACCGTTTTTTTGAATTTGTTTAACAATATGGTTCTTGGTAGAAAAACAATCCTAGCTCATAAGAAAAAAAGTTTTAAATGAGTTTACCTTGACCCACTACAACTGTAAACAGTATGAGTCTGATAGACCTCCGCTCGTCGGGGTCGATTTCTTCAGCTTTGCGCAGTAGTGGTATTGTAACCTATGAGGTTTAATCTAGGTGTGATTATTGCTTATTGAAAACTTTTCCCAATACTCTGCTATGACGACTTGAAATAAAGTCAGTAATGGCAATTTTTGATAGTCTCTGCGGAGACTTAGTTATAACTAAAAAAGAGTTAAATATATATTTTTTTAATTAAATAATTCTGCATTAATTATCTTTTGCCATAATTAATTTTTGAAGATGCAGTTAGACGTACAAATGTATGAAGGCCTGCAGGGATGTCCAGTATTTACAATGAAGTTGCTATATACAATCTGTTAAAAAGAAAGACTTGCATTTATATAGCGTCTTTCATAACCACCGGATGTCTCAAAGCAATTTACAAGATTTTGAAGTGGAGTCACCTCCCACAAACAGCAATGTGCCAATGACCAGATCATCTGTTTTTGTTATGTTGGTTGAGGGATAAATTTTGGCCAGGACACCGGGGATAAGTCCCCTGCTCTTCTTTGAAATAGTGCCATGGGATCTTTTCAGATTCAGATTCAGATTCAGATTAGATTTATTTGCCATATGTAACAAGTACAATGGAATGCTTGTTTCCCGTAGGGACGCGTCAGCTATACATACAGCGCCACGTTCAGAGTCAATACAATGGCTTCCCGTGGCAGTGGGAGCACGATATCCCTCAGCCGCTCCGTCCTCCTCTTCACCGCGGCCTCCTCCTCGCTGTTGCCGGCTCCACATGTGGTGGCCTGCTTCTCCCGCTCTGACTGCCATGCCCGGCTCCCCTCCTCCCAGCCGGACTGCGAGTTACCCGAAATGGAGCTGCCGGCCGACGTGCTGCAGCGTGTCGTGAGTCTGCTGCTGCTGCTCGTTGCGCTGCGCTCCTCCGCCCGACTCGCCGAACACATCGTCGGGATGTGAATGCTCCAATGGTCCACCTGAGAGAGCAGACGGGGCCTCGGTTTAATGTCTCATCCGAAAGACGGCACCTCTGGCAGTGCAGCACTCCCTCAGCACTGCACTGGGGTGTCAGCCTAGATTTATGTGCTCAAGTCCCTGGAGTGAGACTTGAACCCACAACCTTCTGACTCAGAGGTGAGAGTGCTACCCACTGAGCCACGGTGATCAGCCTGAAATGCTCCCTCCACAGATGCTGCCTGACCAATTTCCAGCATTGTCTTATTTTTCCTGTAACTGACATGTTGCTTTGGTATATAGACACAGAAACAATAGATTTAAAGACTGTGTCTGGATGTGATGGATCTTTTGCACCGTCAATCTTTGCAATCTGTAGCAAAAGGGATACTTTACATAGGAGGAGGATAGTAACAGACTTCAGGAGGACATAGACTGGTGAAATGGCCAGACACATGGCAGAAAAATTTAACACAGAGAAATGTGAAGTGATACATTTTGGTAGGAAGAATGAGGAGAGGCAATATAAATTAAATGATACAATTTTAAAGGGGGTGCATGTATACAAATCTTCGAAGGTGGTAGGACATGTTGAGAAGGCTGTTAAAAAAACATATGGGATCCCTGGCTTTATTAATAGAGGCATAGAGTACAAAAGCATTCGTTAAGTTTCCGCATAAGAGACTTTTAGCTAAAACTAAAGTTCATGGTGAAATCGCGGCCTATGAATCAGATAGACCTCTGCTCATCAGGAATTGGCTTGTTAGCTTTGCGCAGTGGCAGTATCGTAGCCAAAGAGGTTTAACTGTGGTGCGATTATTGCTTATTGAACACTTTTCCCAATACCCTGCTGTGATGACTTGAAATATAGTCGACATTGGCAATTTTTGACAGTCTCTGCGGAGAGTTACTTTATAACTAAAACCAAATGAAATAATGTTTTATTTATTTATATGTTTCTACGTTAGCTAAAAGTATTTGTGCTTTTGCGATCACAACTTTTTGAAGGTGCAGTTGGAGGTACAAATTTTTAAAGGCCTACAGGGGTGTCCAGCATTTCAATGAAGTTGCTATTAATATACATTCAATATGTATGTGGGTTCTGATAAAAGGTGATCAGCCTGAAACGTTAACCGGTTCTCCCTCCATAGATGCTGAGTGTTTCCAGCATTGTCTGTTATTATTCCAGTAATTGACATGTTGCTTTGGATCAGTGCTCGGGCCTCAGCTATTTACAATCTATATTAATGACCTAGATGAAGGAACTGCGTGTAATGTATCAAAGTTTGCTGACAATACAAAGCTAGGTGGGACAGTAAGCTGTGAGGAGAACACAAAGAGTTTGCAAAGGGATATAGATAGACTAAGTGAGTGGGCAGTAAATGGCAGATGAAGTATAATGTGGGGAAATGTGAGGTTATTCACTTTGGTAGGAAGAATAGAAAAACAGAATATTTTTTAAATGGTGAGAAACTTTTAAATGTTGGTGTTCAGAGAGATTTGGGTGTCATCATGCAAGAAACTCAGAAAGCTAGCATGCAGGTACAGCAAGCAATAAGGAAGGCAAATGGCATGTTGGCCTTTATTGCAAGGGGGTTGGAGTATAAGAGTAAGGATGTCTTGCTACAATTGTACAGGGCCTTGGTGAGACCACACCTGGAGTATTGTGCACAGTTTTGGTCTCCTTATCTAAGAAGGGATATACTTGCCTTGGAGGCGGTGCAACAAAGGTTTCACTAATATAAAATAAAACAGAAAATGCTGGAAATACTCAGCAGTTCAGGCAGCATCAGTAGGGAGAGAAACAGAGTTAATATTTCAGGTCGACGACCCTTCATCAGAACTGGAAACAGTTGGAGATGTAACAGGATTTTAAGCAAGTGTAGGGGCAGAGAGGGGGGGAGGGGAGGAAAGTACGAAAGGGAAGGTCTGTGATAGGATGGAAGGCAGAAGCGATTAAGAGACGCAAGGGATGATAATGCAAGGCAAAAAGAGATGGTAATGGGACAAGTTAAGAAACAAAAGATGACTTCTTTATAAAGTTTCACTGGATCGATTCCTGGGATGAGAGGGCTGTCCTATGATGAGAGGTTGTGTAGATTGGGCCTATACTCCCTGGAGTTTAGAAGAATGAGGTGATCTCACTGAAACATACAGGATTCTGAAGGGAAATAACAACAGAAAATGCTGGAAAAACTCAGCAGGTCAGGCAACATCCGTGGAGAGAAATTTGAGTTGACGTTTCGGGTCGAAACCCTTCTTCAAAACTGGAAAGAAAAGAAAATAGATCGAAGGCAGGGCTGCAATCGGACAAAAGAAGTAAAAGAGACAATAAAAGGTATTAGAAACCAGACGAGATGGTAATAGGCTGAGATTAGGTGTGAAGTGTACTGGCAGGATAAGAGATAGCTGCCAGGTGGTTGAGAGAAACTAAAGGAAAGGGGGGGGGGAGGAGAAAAGGAAGACCCAAAACAAAGGGGTGGAAAAATTATAAGTAAAAAAGTAATAGAGGCCGAGGTTGTTATCTGAAATTGTTGAACTCGATATTGAGACCGGAAGGCTGTAAAGTGCCTAATCAGAAGATGAGGTGCTGTTCCTCGAGTTTACGTTGAGCTTCCGTGGAACAATACAAGAGGCCAAGCACGGTGAGGTCCGAGTGGGAATGGAGCGGTGAATTAAAATGACAGGCGACCAGAAGCTCGGGGTCACCCTTACGGACTGAACGGAGGTGTTCTGCAAAGCGGTCACCCAATCTGCGTTTGGGCTCCCCAATGTAGAGGAGACCGCATCGTGAGCAGCGAATACAGTATACTAGATTGCAAGAAGTACAAGTAAATCGCTGTTTCACCTGGAAGGGGTGTTTGGGGCCCTGGACAGTGGGAAGGGGGAAGGTATAGGGGCAGGTGTTACATCTCCTGCGCTTGCACGGGAAGGTGCCAGGCAAAGGGGAAGGGCTGTTTGGGGTGATAGAGGAGTGGACTAGGGTGTCTCGGAGGGAGTGGTCCCTACGGAATGCTGAAAGGGAGGGGAGGAGAAGATGCGTTTGATGGTGGGATCACTTTGGAGGTAGCGGAAATGCCGGAGGATGATCCGTTGAATGTGGAGGCTGGTGGGGTGAAAGGTGAGGACAAGGGGAACCCTATCGTGGTTCCAGGAGGGAGGGGCAGGGGTGAGGGCAGATGTGCGGGAGATAGAACGGACACGGTCGAGGGCAGTGTCAACCACGGTAGAGGGGAACCCTCGGTTGCGGAAAAAGGAAGACATGTCAGAAGCACTGGTGTGGAAGGTGGCATCGTCGGAGCAGATACGGCGGAGATGGAGAAACTGGGAGAATGGAATAGAGTCCTTACAGGAGGCGGGGTGGGAGGAAGTGTAGTCCAGGTAGCTGTGGGAGTCAGTGGGCTTGTAGTGAATATTGGTCGATAACCTATCCCCAGAGATGGAGACGGAGAAGTCGAGGAAGGGAAGGGAAGAGTCAGAGATGGACCATGTGAAGGTGAGTGAAGGGTGGAAATTGGAGGCAAAGTGAATGAAATTGTCTAGTTCGGGGCGAGAGCAGGAAACGGCACCGATACAGTCATCGATGTATCGGGAAAAGAGGTGAGGGAGGGGACCCGAGTAGGACTGGAACAAAAGGACCCATGCGGGTACCCATAGCAACACCTTTGATTTGGAGGAAATGAGTGGAGTTAAAGGAGAAGTTGTTCAATGTGAGAACAAGTTCAGCCAGGCAGAGGAGGGTGGTGGTGGATGGGGACTGGACGGGCCTCTGTTCAAGGAAGAAGCGGAGCGCCCGAAGGCCATCCTGGTGGGGGATGGAGGTGTAGAGGGATTGTACGTCCATGGTGAAAAGGAAGCGGTTGGGGCCAGGAAACTGGAAACTGTTAAAGTGGCGGAGGGCGTCCGAAGAGTCGCGGATGTAGGTGGGAAGAGACTGGACAAGGGGAGAAAAGATAGAGTCGAGATAGGAAGAGATAAGTTCCGTGGGGCAAGAACAGGCTGAAACGATGGGTCTACCAGGGCAGTCCTGTTTGTGGATCTTGGGAAGGAGGTAGAAGCGGGCTGTGCGGGGTTGGGGAACTATGAGGTTGGTGGCAGCGGGGGGAAGATCTCCAGAGGAGATGAGGTCAGTGACAGTCTTGGAAACGGTGGTTTGATGTTCAGTAGTGGGGTCATGGTCCAGGTGGCAGTAGGAGGAGGTGTCGGAGAGTTGGCATTCAGCTTCCGCTAGGTAGAGGTCAGTTCGCCAAACAACAACAGCACCACCCTTGTCAGCGGGTTTAATGACAATGTCAGGGTTGGATCTAAGAGAATGGAGTGCTGCAAGTTCAGAGGGAGGTAGGTTGGAGTGAGCGAGGGGATCAGAGAAATGGAGACGGCCAATGTCACGGCGGCAGTTAGCGATGAAAAGATCTAGAGAGGGTAAGAGGCCAGGGGGAGGGGTCCAGGTAGAACGGGAGTTCTGCAAGCGGGAGAAAGGGTCAGTCGTGCGGGGGGAAGACTCCTGGCCAAAGAAGTGGGCACGGAGACGAAGGCGGCGGAAAAAGAGCTCAACATCGTGCTGAGCTCGAAATTCATTGAGGTGGGGGCGTAAGGGGATGAAGCTCAGGCCGTTGCTGAGGACTGATCATTCGGGGTCAGAGAGTAGAAGGTCAGAGGGGATAGTGAAAACGCGGCAGGGGGTGAGATTGGGAGAAGGGGGGGTCAGAGGAAAGTGAAGGGGAAGAAGGTTCTGGAGGGGCGTTGGTGTCCAAGAGTTGATGAAGCTTACGATCCTTGACATCGGAAAGGAAGAAAAAAAGTTTTTTGTTGAAGCGTCGGATGAGTCGAAGGATAAAATGGAACTGTGGACCCGGACAGCTTTGAGATAGAGTGCGCCGGTGTTGCTGAAGAGAGAGGTTGAGAGTGTTCATGTGGCGCCGCATGGCGTTGAGCGTGGATCTCAGGATGCGGCGAGAGCAGTAGTCCAAGGAACGATGAATATCTTGGAGATATTTGTAATCCTGGGTGGATCCAAAACGCGAAGGGTGGAAGTTTAGTTGGAATCCACATGAAATAAGTCGGAACCGGAGACAGTTGCTGAGGAAAATGATGTGGCTGTGAAACCGAGTCTTGGCAGATACCTGATCAAACACGAGAAGGGAAACTGAAAGTAATGAAGATGAACAAGGTTGAAGAGCCAAATGGAGATCCCGTTGAAGAGAAGAGCAGAACTTCTTCAAGGTAGGCATTCCTAAAAGAGGTGTGGCAGTGAACCAAACACTAGTATGATAGCAAAATACTGCAGATGCTGGAAATCCGAAATAACAACAGAAAATGCTGGAAAAACTCAGCAGGGCAGGCAACATCCGTGGAGAGAAATTTGAGTTGACGTTTCGGGTCGAAACCCTTCTTCAAAACTGGAAAGAAAAGAAAATAGATCGAAGGCAGGGCTGCGATCGGACAAAAGAAGTAAAAGAGACAATAAAAGGTATTAGAAACCAGACGATATGGTAATAGGCTGAGATTAGGTGTGAAGTGTACTGGCAGGATAAGAGATAGCTGCCAGGTGGTTGAGAGAAACAAAAGGAAAGGGGGGGGGGATTGAAAGGGTAGATGTTTCCCCTGGCTGGAGTGTCCAGAAATTTCTTCACTCAGAGGGTTGTGAATCTTTGGAATTCTCTGCCCCAGAGGGTTGTGGATGCTGAGTCTTTGAGTATATTCAAGGCTGCATTAGGTGGATTTACATAAGAACATAAGAACATAAGAAATAGGAGCAGGAGTAGGCCAATCGGCCCCTCGAGCCTGCTCCGCCATTCAATAAGATCATGGCTGATCTGATCCTAACCGCCAATCCACTATCACAGAACCATCTCCTGAATCTAACAGAATTAGACACACGAAATAGGAGCAGGATCAGGCTACACGGCCCCTGGGCCCGCTCCGCTACCCACAGGGCCATGACCGATCCGAACCTAGACTCATGTCCAAATTCCTGCCCGCTCCCCGTAACCCTTAATTCCCTTTACTTCTAGGAAACTGTCTATTTCTGTTTTAAATTTATGTAATGATGTAGCTTCTACAGCTTTTTGGGGCAGCATATTCCATGGACCTACCACCCTCTGAGTGAAGTAGTTCCTCCTCATCTCAGTTTTGAAAGAGCAGCCCCTTATTCTAAGACTATGCCCCCTAGTTCTAGTTTCACCCATCATCGGGAACATCTTCCCCGCATCCACCCGATCCAACCCCTTCACAATCTTATATGTTTCAATAAGATCGCCTCTCATTCTTCTGAACTCCAATGAGTAGAGTCCCAATCTACTCAACCTCTCCTCATATGTCCATCCCCTCATCCCCGGGATTAACCGAGTGAACCTTCTTTGTACTGACTCGAGAGCAAGTATGTCCTTTCTTAAGTATGGACACCAAAACTGTACGCAGTATTCCAGGTGCGGTCTCACCAATACCTTGTACAACTGAAGCAATACCTCCCTATTTTTATATTCTATCCCCCTAGCAATGAAAGCCAACATTCCATTGGCCTTCTTAATCAGTTGCTGCACCTGCATACTAACCTTTTGAGTTTCGTGCACCAGGACCCCCAGATCCCTTTGTACTTCAGTACTTTCCAGTTTCTTGCCATTAAGATAATAACTTGCTCTACGATTTTTCCTGCCAAAGTGCATAACCTCACACTTTCCAGTATTGTATTCCATCTGCCAAATCTCTGCCCACTTACTTAGCCTGTCGATGTCCCCTTGCAGGTTTTTTATGTCCTCTTCACTCATTACTTTCCCTCCCATCTTAGTATCATCTGCAAACTTTGATATGTTACACTCGGTCCCCTCCTCCAAATCGTTAATATAGATTGTAAAGAGTTGGGGACCCAGCACTGACCCCTGCGGAACACCACTAGTTACTGATTGCCAGTCTGAGAATGAACCATTTATCCCAACTCTCTGCCTTCTGTTAGATAGCCAATCCTCTATCCATGCCAGAATATTACCCCCAATCCTGTGATTTTTTATCTTAAGCAATAATCTTTTGTGTGGCACCTTGTCAAATGCCTTTTGGAAGTCTAAATACACTACGTCCACTGGTTCCCCTTTATCCACCCTATACTTACTTCCTCAAAGAACTCCAGCAAATTTGTCAAACATGACTTCCCCTTCATAAAACCATGCTGACTTTGTCCTAATAAATTATGATTATCCAAATGTCCTGTTACTGTCTCCTTAATAATGGACTCCAAAATTTTACCTACCACAGATGTTAGGCTAACCGGTCTATAGTTTCCAGTCTTCTGTCTACTGCCCTTTTTAAATAAGGGTGTTACATTAGCAGTTTTCCAGTCTGCCGGGACCTTTGCCGAGTCCAGGGAGTTTTGGAAAATTATTACCAATGCATCCACAATCCCTACCGCCACTTCCCTCAAGACCCTAGGATGTAAGCCATCAGGTCCAGGTGATTTATCCACCTTGAGTCCCATTATTTTACCGAGTACCACTTCCTTAGTGATTTTGATCGTGTTTAGCTCCTCCCCCCCTTTAGCCCCCTGTTTGTCCAGTGTTGGGATATTCTTAGTGTCTTCTACTGTAAAGACTGATGTAAAATATTCATTCAGTGTTTTTGCCATCTCCATATTTCCCACCATTAATTTCCCGGTCTCATCCTCTAAGGGACCAACATTTACTTTAGCCACCCTTTTTCTTTTTATATAACTATAAAAACTCTTACTATCTGTTTTTATATTTTTTGCGAATTTACTTTCATAATCTATCTTCCCTTTCTTAATCAATCTTTTTGTTATTTTTTGCTGTCTTTTAAAGTTTTCCCAATCCTCTATCCTCCCACTAGATTTGGCTACCTTATATGCCCTTGTTTTTAGTCGAATACTATCCTTAATTTCTTTACTTAGCCACGGATGGCTGTCTTTTCTTTTACAGTGGAATATATATTTTTTGGAAGTTGTAAAATAACTCCTTAAATGTACACCACTGGTCATGTATTGTCTTACCCTTTAATCTATTTTCCCAATCCACTCCACTCAATTCCGCTTTCATACCTTCATAGTCTCCTTTATTCAAGCTTAGCACGCTTGTTTGAGATCCAACCTTCTCACCCTCTAATTGAATATGGAATTCAACCATGTTATGGTCACTCATTCCAAGGGGATCCTTTACTAGGACATTTTTAATTAATCCCATCTCGTTACACAGGACCAGATCTAAGGTTGCTTGCCCCCTGGTCAGTTCAGTTACATACTGCTCAAGAAACCCATCCCTAATGAAGTAAGATTTAAAAATGAGCGTAACAGGGCACGTTTAGTAGAAC
Organism: Somniosus microcephalus; assembly: GCF_052327205.1. Lineage (NCBI taxonomy): Eukaryota > Metazoa > Chordata > Chondrichthyes > Squaliformes > Somniosidae > Somniosus > Somniosus microcephalus. The sequence goes on along the minus strand of NC_140997.1, from coordinate 177,811,895 downwards.
GCAATTGCGCAGCAAAATGTGTAAAGATGAAATGTACTAATTATCCTATGTTTAATTGCCGAAATGACCATACCCGTTTAGAGAGATGAAACTTACAAAAAGAGACACTGACATAACCCTTTTCTGGAAAAACGAAACTTAGTAGTGGTCAAGAGAGAGAGGGACTCATTTCTCAGAAATCACATGTCCTGATGACTCACTTCCAAGAAATCAGAGGGTCCACAGGCCCCTGCAGTGAAAAGTGAAACTTATGTTATAGGCTACCTTGTAGAAGTTAGACACATCTAGTTAGTGATTAATGTATAGACTTTTAAATCGATTGGACCTCTGGAGTAGGAGGTCTCAGAAAATGTGTATAATTGTGTGAACCTCAAGAGATTTGGTGGAGTCGGAGCCTTGTGTTGGGACGCAAGAGCCATAGCTCCCCAGGCCTGAATAAACCGTTTTTACTTCAATTATTGGGTCTGTCTTTCTTACAACAAGCCAGTGTCGTCGACTTTGTATATCACTTAGTCCGCACTTTGGGGGCTTACATCACCTAATACACTCAATGAACTCATCCTCAAGGCTGCCCTGCCCAATTTGATTTGTCCAATTAATATGATAGTTAAAATCCCCCATAATTATAGATGTTCCCTTATTACAAGCCTCAACTATTTCCTGATTGATACTCCGTCCAACAGAGTTGCGACTGTTCGGAGGCCTATAGACTACGCCCACTAGTGTTTTTTTCCCCTTATTATTCCTTACCTCCACCCAAACTGTTTCATTATCCTGATCTTTTGACCCAATATCATTTCTCTGTATTACAGTGATTCCTTCCTTTATTAACATAGCCACCCCACCTCCCCTTCCTTCCTGCCTGTCCTTCCTGATCGTTAAATAACCTGGTATGTTTAATTCCCAGGCATTGTCACCCTGCAGCCATGTTTCTGTAATGGCCACAAGATCATACCCATATGTAGTTATTTGTGCCATTAACTCGTCTATTTTGTTACGAATGCTACGTGCATTCAGATAGAGAACTTTCAAATATGTTTTGTGACACTTAGTTCCTGCTTTTGCCTTTTTTATTACTTTACCTTTTACTCCATACCTTCTGCCCCTTCCTGACACGCTCTGGTTTTTAATTTCCCCACTGCTACCTAAATCTATGACCTTCTCTGTTGTCATTTTTATTATTTGCTCTCTAGGAACCTCCCCCCCACTAGTTAGTTTAAAGCCCTCTCTACAGCCCTAGTTATATGATCTGCCAGGACTCTAGTCCCAGCACTGGCCAAGTGAAGCCCGTCCCAACGGAACAGCTCCCTCCTGCCCCAGTACTGGTGCTAGTGTCCCAGGAAGCAAAACCCATTTCTCCCACACCAGTCTTTGAGCCACGCATTTAACTCTCTAATTTTATTTGTCCTAGCCAAATTCGCTCGTGGCTCAAGTAATAATCCAGAGATTATTACCCTTGTGGTTCTGCTTTTTAATTTGGCCCCTAGCTGCTCAAACTCCCTCAGCAGAACCTCCTTCCTTGTCCTATCTATGTCGTTGGTACCAACATGGACAACGACAACTGGATCCTCCCCCTCCCACTCCAAGTTTCTCTCCAGTCCAGAGGAGACGTCCTTAACCCTGGCACCGGGCAGGCAACACAGCCTTCGGGACTCTCGCTCTCGGCTGCAAAGAACTCTATCTATCCCCCTAACGATACTATCCCCTACCACTACAACATTTCTTTTAACTCCCCCCACTTGAATGGCCCCCTGCTCCACGGTGCTGTGGCCAGGTTGCTCATCCTCCCTGCAGTCCCTGCTCCTGTCCCCACAGGGAGTAAGAGCCTCGAACCTGTTGGACAAGTGCAAGGGCTGCGGCTCCTCCAACACTACCTCCTGGATCCCCGTACCTGCCTCACTTATAGTCACACCATCCTGACCCTGGCCACGGACTACATCTGAATTAATTAATCTAATTGGTGTGACTACCTCGTGATACACAGAGTCCAGGTAACTCTCCCCCTCCCTGATGTGTCTCAGTGTTTGAAGCTCGGACTCCAGCTCTTCAACACGGAGCCGGAGTTCCTCGAGCAGCCAACACTTACTGCAAATGTGATCACCGTGAGCATCAATGGTGTCCACCAGCTCTCACATATTGCAGCAGCAACACATCACCTGATCTCCCATTCTATGTAATTAATTAAATTTATTAATATTATTCTTAAATATCCTCTGCCCCGATTCTAGATGGTGAATATCACACCTTAGAAACTATAAACCAAAGAGATTTAAGCTTAAAAGGGAGAAATACTTACCAACCAATCACTTACCCGCTTTCTGGTGACGTCACACTTGGATTACTTTTTACCTCTCTCCTTCCCTCCGAGTTCAGAGACTGGAGACTGGTAGGCCTTACCTGGTCTCTGGGACTTTTATAGCCCCGCTCTGCCGCTCAGGTTTCCCGCCGACGCTGTGAGGCCTTACCTGGTCTCTGGGGACTTTTATACCCCGCTCTGCCGCTCAGGTTTCCTGCCGACGCTGTGAGGCCTTACCTGGTCTCTGGGACTTTTATACCCCGCTCTGCCGCTCAGGTTTCCCGCCGACGCTGTGAGGCCTTACCTGGTCTCTGGGACTTTTATACCCCGCTCTGCCGCTCAGGTTTCCCGCCGACGCTGTGAGGCCTTACCTGGTCTCTGGGGACTTTTATACCCCGCTCTGCCGCTCAGGTTTCCCGCCGATGCTGTGAGGCCTTACCTGGTCTCTGGGACTTTTATACCCCGCTCTGCCGCTCAGGTTTCCCGCCGACGCTGTGAGGCCTTACCTGGTCTCTGGGACTTTTATACCCCGCTCTGCCGCTCGGGTTTCCCGCCGACGCTGTGAGGCCTTACCTGGTCTCTGGGGACTTTTATACCCCGCTCTGCCGCTCAGGTTTCCCGCCGACGCTGTGAGGCCTTACCTGGTCTCTGGGACTTTTATACCCCGCTCTGCCGCTCAGGTTTCCCGCCGACGCTGTGAGGCCTTACCTGGTCTCTGGGGACTTTTAAACCCTGCTCTGCCGCTTAGGTTTCCCGCCGACGCTGTGAGGCCTTACCTGGTCTCTGGGACTTTTATACCCCGCTCTGCCGCTCAGGTTTCCCGCCGACGCTGTGAGGCCTTACCTGGTCTCTGGGGACTTTTATACCCCGCTCTGCCGCTCAGGTTTCCCGCCGACGCTGTGAGGCCTTACCTGGTCTCTGGGACTTTTATACCCCGCTCTGCCGCTCAGGTTTCCCGCCGACGCTGTGAGTCCTTACCTGGTCTCTGGGGACTTTTATACCCCGCTCTGCCGCTCAGGTTTCCCGCCGACGCTGTGAGGCCTTACCTGGTCTCTGGGACTTTTATACCCCACTCTGCCGCTCAGGTTTCCCGCCGACGCTGTGAGGCCTTACCAGGTCTCTGGGGACTTTTATACCCCGCTCTGCCGCTCAGGTTTCCCGCCGACGCTGTGAGGCCTTACCTGGTCTCTGGGGACTTTTATACCCCGCTCTGCCGCTCAGGTTTCCTGCCGATGCTGTGAGGCCTTACCTGGTCTCTGGGGACTTTTATACCCCGCTCTGCCGCTCAGGTTTCCTGCCGATGCTGTGAGGCCTTACCTGGTCTCTGGGGACTTTTATACCCCGCTCTGCCGCTCAGGTTTCCCGCCGACGCTGTGAGGCCTTACCTGGTCTCTGGGGACTTTTATACCCCGCTCTGCCGCTCAGGTTTCCCGCCGACGCACTGAGGCCTTACCTGGTCTCTGGGGACTTTTATACCCCACTCTGCCGCTCAGGATTCCCGCCGACGCTGTGAGGCCTTACCTGGTCTCTGGGGACTTTTATACCCCGCTCTGCCGCTCAGGTTTCCCGCCGATGCTGTGAGGCCTTACCTGGTCTCTGGGGACTTTTATACCCCGCTCTGCCGCTCAGGTTTCCCGCTGATGCTGTGAGGCCTTACCTGGTCTCTGGGGACTTTTATACCCCGCTCTGCCGCTCAGGTTTCCCGCCGACACTGTGAGGCCTTACCTGGTCTCTGGGGACTTTTATACCCCGCTCTGCCGCTCAGGTTTCCCGCCGACGCTGTGAGGCCTTACCTGGTCTCTGGGACTTTTATACCCCGCTCTGCCGCTCAGGTTTCCCGCTGATGCTGTGAGGCCTTACCTGGTCTCTGGGGACTTTTATACCCCGCTCTGCCGCTCAGGTTTCCCGCCGACGCTGTGAGGCCTTACCTGGTCTCTGGGGACTTTTATACCCCGCTCTGCCGCTCAGGTTTCCCGCCGACGCTGTGAGGCCTTACCTGGTCTCTGGGACTTTTATACCCCGCTCTGCCGCTCAGGTTTCCCGCCGACGCTAGGGGAATCAAGAGATATGGAGATCAGGCGGGAAAGTGGAGTTGAGGTCGTTGATCAGCCATGATCTTATTGAATGGTGGAGCAGGCTCGAGGGGCCATATGGCCTACTCCTGCGCCTATTTCTTATGTTCTTATGTATATAGATACACAAACAATAGATTTAAAGACAAACTGTCTGATTGTGAAGGGTATTTTGCACCGTCAAACTTTCCCATCGGTAACAAAAGGTTTATAGAGGGCAGCCAAGAGTGTGCAGGACCTGTGAGAAACAACAACTTGCATTAATATAGCACCTTTAACATAGTAAACCATCCTAAGGTGCTTCACAGGAGCGATTATCAAACTAAATTTGACACCGAACCACATAGGAGATATTAGGACAGCTGACCAAAAGCTTGGTCAAAGAGATAGATTTCAAGGAGCATCTTAAAAGAGCAGAGAGAGGCAGAAATATTTAGGGAGTGAATTCCAAAGCTTAGGGTCTAGGCCACTGAAGGCATGCTTGCCAATGATGGAGCGAAGGAAATTGGGGATGTGCAAGAGGCCAGAATTGGGGAAGCACAGAGATTTCGGAGGATTGTAGGGCTGGAGCAGCAGACATACAATGCAGAGGGTAAAAGTAGCATACAAATAAAGGTTAATAAACCTTTAAGCTGATGTTCAGAGCATCAAACACCCTGCCCAATAACAGGTACTTGCATATCAATAGTGCTAATTTTATATCAAAGCAGCCAGAACATCGCACAGTGATTAATATATTTCCATTCTATTATCCTTTACTGCCATTTCAATGTTTTGCTGACAAAGTACCGTTTTTTGAATTTGTTTAACAATATGATTCTTGGTAGAAAAACAATCCTAGCTCATAATAAAAAAAAGTTTTAAATGAGTTTACCTTGACCCACTACAACTATAAACAGTGTGCGTCTGATAGACCTCCGCTCGTCGGGGCCAATTTTCTTTTAAGCTTTTCGCAGTGGTGGTATTGTAGTTTATGAGGTTTAACCGAGGCGTGACTGTTGCTTATTGAAAACTTTTCCCAATACTCCGCTATTACAGCTTGAAATATAGTCGGCAATGACAATTTTGATAGCATCTTAAAGGCGGAAAGATAGTTTGATAAATTGATTTTATAACCAAAATTAAAATTCTTATTGTGTTTTCTTTCATTTATGTAATTGTATATTAGCTTAAATATTCTTGCAGTTGTTTCCAAGCCACATCTGTTTCAGCATCGCGTTTCCGCGGTGCAAATGAAGGGTGTTTTGTACCGTCAAATTTTGCAGTCAGTAGCAAAAAGGATAGCTTACACATAAAGGGCAGCCAAGAGTGTGCAGGACCAGTGATTGAAGTGGGCAAAAAGACAGCATACTCATAAAGGATAATGATACTATAAACTGATGTTCAGAGTGCCAAAGAGCATCCTGTCCAATACCAAGTACTGTACTTTCATATCAGTCGTGTGCCAGAATATCGCACATTAATTAACATATTCCCATGTAATTATACTTTATATCCATTTCAATGTTTTGCTGATGAAATGGTTTTTTGTTGAATTGTTTTAAAACAATGAGGTTCCTAGTAGAAAAAACAATCCAGCTGATAATAAAAAATGTTTAAGATGGGTTACCGAAATCCACCACAACTGTGAACAGTATGCAACTGATAAACCTCTGCTTGTCAGGGTGGAGTACTTTAGTTTTGTGCAGAGGCAGTATTGTAGTTGATGAGGTTTATCTGAGGTGTAATTATTGCTTGTTGGATGTGGAGGCTGGTGGGGTGAAAGGTGAGGACAAGGGGGACCCTATTGTGGTTCTGGGAGGAGCAGGGCTGAGGGCAGAAGTGTAGGAGATAGAACGGACATGGTTGGGGGCTGTGTCAACCACGGTAGAGGGGAATCCTTTTTTTTTCTCTCTCCCATACAGCAGCTGTTTCCCATCCTGCTAGTACACTTCACACCTAATCTGAGCCGTATTTTGTCTCCACTGTCCTATTACCATCTCGTCTGGTTTTGAATACCTCTTAATGTCTCTTTTACTTCTTTTGTTCTATCGCAGCCCTGCCTTCGATCTATTTTATTTCCTTTCCAGTTTGAAAAAGGGTTAGACCCGAAACGTCACTCTAATTTCTCTCCATGGATGTTGCCTGGCCTGCTGAGTTTTCCAGCATTTTCTGTTGTTATTTATGTGCTCAAGTCCCTGGAGTGAGACTTGAACCCACAACCTTCTGAGTCAGAGGTGAGAGTGCTACCCACTGAGACACAGCTGACAAAAGGTGATCAGCCTGAAATGCTCCCTCCACAGATGCTGCCTGACCAGCTGAGTGTTTCCAGCATTGTCTTATTTTTCCTGTAACTGACATGTTGCTTTGGTATATAGACACAGAAACAATAGATTTAAAGACTGTGTCTGGATGTGATGGATCTTTTGCACCGTCAATCTTTGCAATCTGTAGCAAAAGGGGTGCTTTACATAGGAGGAGGATAGTAACAGACTTCAGGAGGACATAGACTGGTGAAATGGGCAGACACATGGCAGATGAAATTTAACACAGAGAAGTGTGAAGTGATACATTTTGGTAGGAAGAGTGAGGAGAGGCAATATAAATTAAATGATACAATTTTAAAGGGGGTGCATGTATACAAATCTTCAAAGGTGGTAGGACATGTTGAGAAGGCTGTTAAAAAAACATATGGGATCCTTGTCTTTATTAATAGAGGCATAGAGTACAAAAGCATTCGTTAAGTTTCTGCATAAGAGACTTTTAGCTAAAACTAAAGTTCATGGTGAAATCACGGCCTATGAATCAGATAGACCTCTGCTCATCAGGAATTGGCTTGTTAGCTTTGCGCAGTGGCAGTATCGTAGCCAAAGAGGTTTAACTGTGGTGCGATTATTGCTTATTGAACACTTTTCCCAATACCCTGCTGTGATGACTTGAAATATAGTCGACATTGGCAATTTTTGACAGTCTCTGTGGAGACTTACTTTATAACTACAGCCAAATGAAATAATGTTTTATTTATTTATATGTTTCCGTGTTAGCGAAAAGTATTTGTGCTTTTGCGATCACAACTTTTTGAAGGTGCAGTTGGACGTACAAATTTATAAAGACCTACAGGGATGTCCAGCATTTCAATGAAGTTGCTATTAATATACATTCAATATGTATGTGGGTTCTGATAAAAGGTGATCAGCCTGAAACGTTAACCGGTTCTCCCTCCATAGATGCTGAGTGTTTCCAGCATTGTCTGTTATTATTCCAGTAATTGACATGTTGCTTTGGATTAGTGCTCGGGCCTCAGCTATTTACAATCTATATTAATGACCTAGATGAAGGGACCAAGTGTAATGTATCCAAGTTTGCTGATGATACAAAGCTAGGTGGGACAGTAAGCTGTGAGGAGAACACAAAGAGTCTGCAAAGGGATATAGATAGACTAAGTGAGTGGGCAGTAAGGTGGCAGATGGAGTATAATGTAGGGAAATGTGAGGTTATTCACTTTGGTAGGAAGAATAGAAAAACAGAATATTTTTTAAATGGTGAGAAACTTTTAAATGTTGGTGTTCAGAGAGATTTGGGTGTCATCATGCAAGAAACTCAGAAAGCTAGCATGCAGGTACAGCAAGCAATAAGGAAGGCAAATGGCATGTTGGCCTTTATTGCAAGGGGGTTGGAGTATAAGAGTAAGGAAGTCTTACTACAATTGTACAGGGCCTTGGTGAGACCACACCTGGATTACAGTGCACAGTTTTGGTCTCCTTATCTAAGAAGGGATATACTTGCCTTGGAGGCGGTGCAACAAAGGTTTCACTAATATAAAATAAAACAGAAAATGCTGGAAATACTCAGCAGTTCAGGCAGCATCAGTAGGGAGAGAAACAGGGTTAATATTTCAGGTCGACGACCCTTCGTCAGAACTGGAAACAGTTGGAGATGTAACAGGATTTTAAACAAGTGTAGGGGCAGAGAGGGGGGAGGGGAGGAAAGAACGAAAGGGAAGGTCTGTGATAGGATGGAAGGCAGAAGAGATTAAGAGACGCAAGGGATGATAATGCAAGGCAAAAAGAGATGGTAATGGGACAAGTTAAGAAACAAAAGATGACTTTTGTATAAGGTTTCACTAGATTGATTCCTGGGATGAGAGGGCTGTCCTATGATGAGAGATTGTGTAGAATGGGCCTATACTCTCTGGAGTTTAGAAGAATGAGAGGTGATCTCATTGAAACATACAGGATTCTGAAGGGGATTGACAGGGTAGATGTTTCCCCTGGCTGGAGTGTCCAGAAATTTCTTCACTCAGAGGGTTGTGAATCTTTGGAATTCTCTGCCCCAGAGAGCTGTGAATGCTGAGTCTTTGAGTATATCCAAGGCTGAGATCGATAGATTTTTAGACTCTAGGGGAATCAAGAGATATGGAGATCGGGCGGGAAAGTGGAGTTGAGGTCGATGATCAGCCATGATCTTATTGAATGGCGGAGCAGGCTTGAGGGGCTGTATGGCCTACCCCTGCTCCTATTTCTTATGTTCTTATGTATATAGATACACAAACAAGAGATTTAAAGACAAACTGTCTGATTGTGAAGGGTATTTTGCACTGTCAAACTTTCCCATCAGTAACAAAAGGTTTATGGAAAGAAATCAGTATTTGTAGGGAAATGGTGTTGGGGAAATTGATGGGATTGAAGGCTGATAAATCCCCAGGGCCTGATAATCTACATCCTAGGGTACTTAAGGAAGTGGCCCTAGAAATAGTAGGTGCATTGCTGGTCATCTTCCAGCATTCGATAGAATCTGGAACAGTACCCATGGATTGAATACCCCACTTTTCAAAAAAGGTGGTAGAGCGAAAACCGGGAATTACAGACCGGTAAGCCTGACATCGGTAGTGGGGAAAATGCTAGAGTCCATTATAAAATATGTAATAGCAGAGCACTTGGAAAACAGTGACAGGATTGGACAAAGTCAACATGGATTTACAAAAGGTAAATCATGCTTGACTAATCTACTGGAATTTTTTGAGGATGTAACTAATAATATAGATAAGGGAGAACCAGTGGATGTGGTGTATTTGGACTTTCAGAAGGCTTTCAATAAGGTCCCGCATAAGAGATTAGCGTGTAAAATTAAGGTGCATGGGATTGGGGGCAAGGTATTGACTTGGATAGAGAACTGGTTGGCAGACAGAAAGCAAAGAGTTGGAATAAACGGATCTTTTTCCGAATGGCAGGCAGTGACTAGTGGGGTACCGCAGGGATCGGTCCTTGGACCCCAGCTATTCACAATATATATTAATGATCTAGACAAGGGAACTAGATGTAATATCTTCTAATTTGCAGATGACACAAAGCTGGGTGGGCACGTGTGCTGTGAGGAGGATGCTGAGAAACTACAGGATTATTTGGACAGGTTGGGTGATTGGGCAGAAGCATGGCAGATGCAATATAATGTGGATAAATGTGAGGTTATCCACTTTGGTGGCAAAAACAGGAAGGCAGATTATTATCTGAGCGGCAATAGATTGGGAGAAGGGGAAGTGCAACGAGACCTGGGTGTCCTTGTGCACCAGTCGCTGAAGGTAAGCATGCAGGTGCAGCAGGCGGTTAAGAAGGCAAATGGTATGTTGGCCTTTGTAGCGAGAGGGTTTGAGTACAGGAACAAGGATGTCTTGCTGCAGTTGTACAGGACCTTGGTGAGAGCACATCTTGAGTATTGTGTGCAGTTTTGGTCGCCTTATCTGAGGAAGGATGTTCTTGCCATGGAAGGAGTTCAGCGAAGATTCACTAGGCTGATACCTGGGATGGCAGGAATGACATATGAGGAGAGATTGGGACGATTGGGCTTATACTCGCTGGAGTTTAGAAGAATGAGAGGGGATCTCATTGAAACTTATAAAATTCTGACAGGACTGGACAGACTAGATGCAGGAAGGATGTTCCCAATGGTCGGGGAGTCCAGAACCAGGGGTCACAGTCTAAGGATAAGGGGTAGGCCATTTAGGACAGAAATGAGGAGGAATTTCTTCACCCAGAGAGTGGTGAACCTGTGGAATTCTCTACCACAGAAGGCAGTAGAGGCCAATACGTTAAATATATTCAAGAAGGAGTTGGATATATTTCTTAAGGCTAAAGGGATCAAGGGGTATGGGGAGAAAGCAGGGACCGGGTACTGAAATTGGATGATCAGCCATGATCGCATTGAATGGTGGCGCAGGCTCGAGGGGCCGAATGGCCTACTCCTGCTCCTATCTTCTATGTTTCTATGTTTCTATAGAGGGCAGCCAAGAGTGTGCAGGACCTGTGAGAAACAACTTGCATTAATATAGCACCTTTAACATAGTAAACCATCCTAAGGTGCTTCACAGGAGCGATTATCAAACTAAATTTGACGCCAAACCACATAAGGAGATATTAGGACAGCTGACCAAAAGCTTGGTCAAAGAGATAGATTTCAAGGAGCATCTTAAAAGAGCAGAGAGAGGCAGAAATATTTAGGGAGTGAATTCCAAAGCTTAGGGTCTAGGCCACTGAAGGCATGCTTGCCAATGATGGAGCGAAGGAAATTGGGGCTGCGCAAGAAGCCAGAATTGGAGAAGCACAGAGATTTTGGAGGATTGTAGGGCTGGAGCAGCAGACATACAATGCAGAGGGTAAAAGTAGCATACAAATAAAGGTTAATAAACCTTTAAGCTGATGTTCAGAGCATCAAACGCCCTGCCCAATAACAGGTACTTGCATATCAATAATGCTAATTTTATATAAAAGCAGCCAGAATATCACACAGTGATTAATATATTTCCATCCTGTTAAGCTTTACTGCCATTTCAATGTTTTGCAGATAAAATACCGTTTTTTAATTTGTTTTAACAATATGATTCTTGGTAGAAAAACAATCCTAGCTGATAATAAAAAAAAGTTTTAAATGAGTTTACCCACCACAAATGTAAACAGTGTGCGTCTGATAGACCTCCGCTCGTCGGGGTTAATTACTTTAGTTTTGCACAGTGGTAGTATTGTAGCCCATGAGGTTTAACCGAGGTGTGATTATTGCTTATTGAAAATTTTCCCAATACCCTGCTATGACGACTTGAAATGCAGTCAACAATTGCAATTTTTGACTGTTTCTGTGGTGACTACTTATTTAAATATAAAATAAAAGCAATAATAATTTTTTGTTATGTGTAACTGACTTTAGCACCAACAATGGCGTGAAGTTTTGCTGTATACTGTAGTGCGTTTCTCCAGTAGCTAATTAGTATTCTTACAGTAATTACTAAGAGGTTTATGTTTCGGCTGCACGTATCGAGGGTGCAGTTGGATGTAGCAAATCTATATTTCAATGTATATACATATCAGTAGTTGACATGTTGAGTTTCCTGAAGAGGGTTTGAGAGGTGAAAAGGCACCATATAGTTTTGGTATATAGACAAATAGCTTAAAGACAAGTTGTATCGGGATGTGAATCAGGCTATTTTGCACCGTCAATCAGTAGCAAAAGGATACTTTACATATGAGGGAAGCCAAGAGTGTGCAGGACCACTGGGAAACTGACACATTGATTGCAGTGGGTAAAAATATAACATACAAATAAAAAGATAATACTTTACACAGATGTTCAGAGTGCCAAACATCCTGCCCAATCACAGCTACTTGCATATCAATAGTGTGAGTTTTATTGCAAAACAGCCAGAACATCCCACATTGAGTAACGTATTTCCGTGTCATCATACTTTCTCCATTTCAATGTTTTGCTGACAAAATGCTTTCTTTGTTGATTTGTTGTAAGAAAACAATGTGATTCTTTGTAGCAAAGACAATCCTAGCTGATAAAACAGGTTTTAGGTGGCGCACCTGGACTCACCACAAATGTAGACAGTATGCGTCTGGTAGATCTCGGCTCGTCAGGGATGATTTTGTTAGCTTTGCACAGTGGCAGTATTGTAGCCAAGGAGGTTTAACCGAGGTGCGATTATTGCTTATTGAAAACTTTTCCCAATACCCTGCTATGACGACTTTGCAATATAGTCGGCAATGGCAATTTTTGATAGTCTCTGTGGAGACTATTTTAAACAAAACAAAGTAGAATTGATTGTAACAAGTGCTAAAACAAGTGTTGAAACTAATTTGAAGGCATAACTGGTAATGGTTGGGTGAAGGATATAGCAGAGTTGGAGGAACGCAATGTTTGTTAATGGAGAGTTATAGGGCTGGAGGAGGTTACAGAGATGGGGAACGGTGAAGCCAGGGAGAGATTTGAACACAAGGCTGAGAATTTTGAAATCGAGTTGGAGGCTTTTTGGGTGAACAGGACTTGCGTGAGTTAGGATACAGACAGCGGAGTTTTGGATGAGCTCAAGTTTACGGCGGGTGCATGATGGGAGGTCGGCTGGCCAGACATTGGAATAGTCGAATCTGCAGGTAACAAAGGCATGGATGGGGGTTTCAGCAGCAGATGGGCAGGGCTACAGGCCGGTCATATTACAGAGGTGGAATTGGCTGTCTTGGTGATGGAGAGGATTTGGGGTTGGAAGCTCAGGTCAGGGTCAAATAGGAGTCTAGAGCCAGGGGTCACAGTCTCAGAATAAAGGGTGGTGAATCTTTGGAATTCTCTACCCCACAGGGCTGTGGAGGCTCAGTCATTGAGTATATTCAAGACATAGATCGATAGATTTTTGGATATTAAGGGAATCAAGGGATATAGGAATAGTGCAAGAAAGTGGAGATGAGGTAGAAGATCAGCCATGATCTTATTGGATGGCGGAGCAGGCTCGAGGTGCCGAATGGCCTACTCCTGCTCCTACTTCTTTTAGGATGCTGAGTTTGTGAACAGTGATGGAATCAATGGCTAGGAAACGGAGTTTGTGGTGGGGGCCTTCTGTTTAATTGGAGGAAATGATGGCTGATCCAAGATTAGATGTTGGACAAGAAGACTGACCATACTGAGGCAGTGGAGGGGTCGAGAGAGGTAGTGGTGAGGTAGAGCACAGTGTCATCAATGTGCTTGTTGAATCTGTCATCGTGTCTTCAAATTATGTCATCGAGGGAGAGTTGTTGGAGGAGGATGGTGTGGTCCACCATGTCAAAGGCTGCAGACTGGTTGAGAAATATAGAAGTTAAAATATATAGAAGTTAAAACGTGGAAACGGGCCATTCAACCCAACTAGTCTGTGTCAAATGAGGAGCGATAGTTTACCACAGTCACAGTCATACAGGATGACATTTGTGACTCTGATTAGGGCTGTTTCAGTGCTGTGGCTACGGTGAAAACTTGACCAGAGAGGTTCAAACATGGAGTTGCAGGAAAGAGAGGCATGGATTTGGGAAATGACAGCATGTTCAAGGACTTTGGAGAGGAAAGGGAGGTTGGAGAGAGTTGGGAGGTAGTTTGCAAGGACAGAGAAGCAAAGGGTGGGTATTTTTGAGGAGGGGTGATGACAGCAGAATTGAAAGGGAGGGGGGCAGTCAGTCTCTTGTAACAAGCTAACTTACTCTTGGTCAGTTAGAGGGAGGATTTCAAATATTACCGTGCGCAGAAAGTAGCTACCATTTTACAAAATTGATCTCCATGCTTCTAACTGCTGATACCAATAATTCACTTTAAATTCAGCTGCTTCAACATCATTTTGTTTACCTTAGTGTCATTTTAAATGTAGGCAGCAGAGTTTTGGGCGAGCTAAAGTTTACAGAGAGACTCATTGCACAGACTGCTACTTGTTTCAACCCTGGTGGTGTCCTGCACAATGGACCTTGGTCCTTCAGTTTGGTATCTAGATTTTTAAAAACTCTGCTAATGGTATAAAATTCATCCAAACTTATATGAATTTAAATACAAGTTTTCATATATTAAAAAAGGTGTAGCAGTGTGCACATATCCCTCTCTCAATGTCATATTTTGTTACAGATGTAAAACAATAAGAAAATGCTGGGTGCTTCTTGGCTATAACCTGAAATTGACTTGCACATTCCAAACTGACCAAATAACAATTAAATTCTGATGATGCTCTGATATCTCTTTGATGTTTACTTGGAGCAATTAGACCCCCTGGTCATAAAAAGACAGGTCATCTTAAAAACAGCCACACCTTACCATTCAAAATATTAAATTGTGTATTAAATGGTTCGTACTCCTATCATTAAAAAACAGTCTATCATATATATATTTATATATAAAATCTTGAAGCCAATGCACGTATGGTACACTCCAGACATCGCACAGCAGTTGTCACACTTTGTTACAAATACAAAGCGATCTTTAAAAAAAAGAAACAATTCCAGTTATGACCAGGAGCCTGAAATTTACAAGCGGTTACAGCTATCCTCTTAGTTGCATTTGTCTGTTTCGAGCAGTGGCCTTAACAGCACAGCCCAGGTTAGCAGTTAAATACTACAATTGTGCTCCAGACTTGAGACTACTAGTGAGCAATAATTCAGGATATCCAGTTAAGTTAGGATACAGTTTGACTTCCATTTAAAAATATTTTCTTAATATTATCATTATTTGAATTTTGTGAAGTTAGGACAGGACAACAGAAAATTCAACTAATGCTGAATAGGGATAATATAAAGCTTTATCCTCAATCAACATCACTACAGCAGATATCTGCTCATTATCAAATTGCTGTTTGTGTGAGCTTGCTGTGCGCAAATTGGTTGCCGCGTTTCCCACATTACAACAGTGACTACACTTCAAAAAGTACTTAATTGGCTGTAAAGCGCTTTGGGACATCCGGTGGTCGTGAAGGGCGCTATATAAATGCAAGTCTTTCTGTTCTTTTTATAGCTTGGTGATTTAAATCTGATTGTTTTCTATGGTGCCCCACGTCCTAACTCGCACCAAGTCCCATTCACCCATCACCCCTGTGCTCGCTGACCTACACTGGCTCCCGGTTAAGCAGTGCCTCAATTTCAAAATTCTCATCCTTGTTTTCAAATCCCTCCATGGCCTCGCCCCTCCCTATCTCTGTAATCTCCTTCAGCCCAACCACCCGAGATATCTGCACTTCTCTAATTCTGCCTCTTGAGCATCCCTGATTATAATCGCTCAACCATTGGTGGCCGTACCTTCTGTTGCCTAGGCCCTAAGCTCTGGAATTCCCTCCCTAAACCTCTCCGCCTCGCTACCTCTCTTTCCTCCTTTAAGACACTCCTTCAAACCTACCTCTTTGACCAAGCTTTTGGTCACCTGCCCTAATTTCTCCTTATGTAGCTCGGTGTCAAATTTTTTTGTCTTATAATGCTCCTGTGAAGCACCTTGGGACGTTTTATTATGTTAAAGGCACTATATAAATACAAGTTGTTGTTGTTGGGCTGGAGTCTTCAAAAGAACGGCTGGAAATCACAGGTGGAGAAGCACACACAGGCTAATAAATCAATTGAATAAAATTGTGCTGTTTTATATCAAAGCATGAGTACATATCTTGTTCCAGTCTACTGATGTGCTTTAAGTACCATATCTACTTGATGTATTTGAACAAAGTTTAATTATTGGCCGTAAAATGTTTTATTGTTATTAGAACTACTACAAATTGAAAAGGATGAGTCATAGAGTCATAGAGTTTTACAGCACAGAAAGAGGCCCTTCGGCCCATCGTGTCTGCGCCGCCCATCCATCCCTGAAATTAATTAAAGTGCATATATGTGAGAAGAAAACCTACAAATGCTAAAAATCGTAAATAAAACACATACAAAATGCTGGAAATCAGAAATAAAAAATGCTGAAAGTATTCAGCAGCATTATCAGTTGTGTAAAAACAGACAGTGGGGTTCATCCTTCAGAGCAGCTCTGTCCAGTTGCCAACAATGTGTCAAGCTGAAACATGAACCTCTCTTCTCCCTGCCAGCTTAATACCACTGCCCAGCATTGTGTCCGAAGCGCCTACAATGCGCAGGGACCTGCGACTGTGCAGGGAGTGTTCTAATGTGATTATTTAAAAATAACTTTTAAAGCAGCGACAAGATGAGGATTGTGAGAATCGGTTAAACTGTAGAGTGCGCTTCAGTCCATTTGACAAGACGTCATCAGTAGAATTAGCATATTCACATCCCATAATCCTTACCTATGCATTTCAACATTCTGGCTGATAAAAATGTTTGTATCTGCTGAATTATTTTTTAAAAATACATTGACAATTGATAAAATTCAATTCTAGTTGATAATGCACAATGCACTGCATTTGGTTAATTTCCCTCGCCACAACTGTGAACACTTTGAGTCGGATAGACCTACGCTCGTCAAGAAGTTTTTGGTTAGCTTTGCGCAGTGGCAGTATCGTAGCCGATGAGGTTTAACCGAGGCGCGATTATTGCTTATTGAAAACTTTTCCCAATACCCCGCTATGACGACTTGAAATATAGTCGGCAGTGGCAATTTTTGATAGTCTCTGCGGAGACTACTTTTTTTAAACAAGAATAGAAACAAAATATCTTAATAATAAACAAAATTGATGACGTTTTTATACCGAATTTCACTTTAAAGGCAAGTTAGCCTAAGCATATGTGGGATGTACCTGCGTTGGTGAACGTAACAGGTTACATTAGGGTGGCCAATTTGGTTTGACGTATTCGTCCAGATTTGATGGCGTAATTGTTCATCGTAGGACATTAAATCACGTGACATTTCCCCACTGTTTGCAAATGTTACTACATTTACTTTAGTTGAGTGTCTTAATATCTATCGTCCAGCCCGGAATTAAATATTTGACTTTTTGTTTTATAGTGAGATGAATAACATAATTTATAAATCAAAGAAAGAACACAAAGATTTGAGGATAAATAATGATTAAATAAAAACTACTTCTCGTATGTTTCTACAGTGTCGACTTCAATGAGAAACACCAAGTAAATACCACTCCCAGTTTGTGTTTCTCACCCTTCCTCCCCCAGTTTGTGTTTCTTGCCCTTCCTCCCCCAGTTTGTGTTTCTTGCCCTTCCTCCCCCAGTTTGTGTTTCTCGCCCTTCCTCCCCCAGTTTGTGTTTCTTGCCCTTCCTCCCCCAGTTTGTGTTTCTCGCCCTTCCTCCCCCAGTTTGTGTTTTTTCTCTCTCTGTCTCCCCCAGTTGCTTTCTCAGGACTCACGGAGTTTCCAGGTGATTTTCATTGGCCCTGATGTCGCTATCCTCATAACCGGTAAGACAGTGGTATTGTGAATAGCTGGGAGACCAGAAGGCCTCAGACATTACCTTTATAAAGCACTGGTTAGGCCACAACTGGAGTATTGCGTCCAGTTCTGGTCACCACACTTTAGGAAGGATGTGAAGGCCCTTGAGAGGATGCAGAGGAGATGGGGAATATTAGCTACAAGGACAGGTTGGAGAAGCTAGATTTGTTTTCATTAGAGCAAAGGGGGTTGAGGGGTGATTTGATAGAGGTGTACAAGATTATGATGGGTTTGGTGAGGCTAGACGAGGAAAGGCTGTTCCCACTAGTTGATGTTACAAGGACTAGGGGACACAGATTTAAGGTTTTGGGCATGAGATACAGGGGGAACGTGAGGAAAAACTTTTTTACGCAGCAAGTGGTGAGGACCTGGAACTCGCTGCTGACAGAAGTGGTGGAAGTGGAGACACTCAATGTTTTCAAGGGGAGACTGGATAGGCACTTGGGGAAATAAACTTGCAGGGCTTCGGGGATAGAGCGGGGGGATGGGACTGATGACCGCTCCACAGAGATGGATTTGATGGGCCGAATGGCCTCCGTCTGTGTCGTTATGAATCTAGGACTCTATGACAATGTGGTTTGGTTGCGAGCCTCGACAGCCTGGGTACTGTGCATGCGTGAACCATGCATACAAGGGCTGTTTTTCCCGAGTGGCCCATTCTGGTAGAATCCCGCCCAAAGCGGGCGAGTTGGAAACCCTAAGTTACATAGATAGGGAAGGATGCCATGATGTCTTGAAATCTGGAACGCTCGCCCCCAAAAAGCTGTTGAGGTGAGATCAACTGAACATTTCAAATAAGATGGATAGATTTTTGTTAGGCAAGGGTATTAAGGGTTACGGAACCAAGGCGGGTAGATGGAGTTAAGAATCAGATCAGCCAGGATCTAATTGAATGGCAGAACAAGCTCAAGGGGCTGAATGGCCTACTCCTGTTCCTATGAAATATAGTCAGCAATGGCACTTTTTGTCAGTCTCTGACTTATAAGCAACAACAACATAGAATTTACAGCATAGAAACAGGCAATTCAGCCAACAGGTCTTTGCAGCGTTTATACTCCATACGAGGCTCCTCCCACCTTACGTCATCTCATGCAACAGCATATCCTTCTATTCCTTTCTCCGCCATAAAAACATAAGAATTAGGAGCAGGAGTAGACCATACGGCCCTTCGAGCCTGCTCCACCATTCAGTAAGATCATGGCTGATCTTATACCTCAACTCCACTTTCCCGCCCGATCCCCATATCCCTTGATTCCCCTAGAGTCCAAAAATCTATCTATCTCAGCCTTGAATATACTCAATGACTCAGCATTCACAGCCCTTTGGAGTAGAGAATTCCAAATATTCACAACCCTCTGAGAGAAGAAATTCCTCCTCATCTCAGTCTTAAATGGCCAGCCCCTTATCCTGAGACTATGCCACCTAGTTTTAGACACTCCAGCCAGGGGAAACAACCTCTCAGCATCTACCCTGTCAGTCCCCCATAGAATTTTAGAGGTTTCAAAGAGACCACCTCTGATTCTTTTAAACTCCAGAGAGTATAGGCCCAATCTGCTCAATCTCTCCTCATAGGACAGCCCTCTCATTCCGGGATCAATCTAATGAACCTTCGTTGCACCACCTTTAAGGCAAGTATGTCCTTCCTCAGATAACGAGACCAAAACTGTGTGGTCTCACCAAAGTCCTGTACAATTGTAGTAAGATTCCTTATTCTTGTACTCCAACCCCCTTGCAATAAAGCCAACATGCCATTTGCCTTCCTAATTGCTTGCTGTACCTGCATGTACTTATCGAGCTTCCCCTTAATAAATGCATTATTGCTATTTGCTTCAACTACTCCTTGTGTTAGAAAGTTCCAAATTCTAACCACTTTCTGTGTCAAGAAATGTTTCCTGAATTCCTTATTGGATTTATTAGTAGCTATCTTGTATTTATAACCATCAGTTTTGGACTCCTCCGCTAGTGGAAACATCTCTATATTGTCAAATCCCTTCAGAATTTTAAAGAACTCTATCAGGTCACCTTTCAGCCTTCACTTTTCTAGTGAAAGGGGTTGGCTGACAGTTACAACCTCAGTTCTCATATCATCCTTGTAAATTTTCTTGGACCTTCTCCAGTGCTTCTATATGCTTCTATATGCTTGTAATATGGCAACCAGAACTGTGTACAGTGGCCTAACCAAGTTTTTATATAAGTTTAACATAACTTCTCTGCTTTTGAATTCTATTCTTCTAGAAATTATCCCCAGTGCATAGTTTGCATTTGTATGGCTTTGTTAACCTGTGTTGCTACTTTTAGTGATTTGTGAATCTGTACCCCTAGGTTGCTTTGGGCCTCTACCTCATTTAAACTCTTATTTTCTGAGGAGTAGGAGATTCCTTATTCCTGCTACTGAACTACGCCATTTCAAACTTATCCACAATGAAATTAATTTGCCCTTTACATGCCCATTCTGCAAGTTTGTTAATGTCTTGTATTTTGTCACAGTCTTCCTCTATTAATGATACCCCCAATTTGATATCATCCACAAATTTTGATATTGTATTTCTGAGTCCCAAGTTCAAATCATTTATGTAAATGATGAACAACGGTGGTCCCAATTCTGATCACTATGGAACACCACTTCCCACTTTCCATCAGTCTGAGTTATTATCTTCAACCAATCTTTCCCGTTTTTTTTGGATGCACGGCCCCTTTAAGGGGCTGCACAGCCCATTCTCGAACTTTAACATTACAAAAGCCGGTCCCGGGCTGCACAGGACTGGCAAAGAGCTACACAACCGCACAGCTTATAGGGAACATTGCCTTTAACCCCTACGCTCTGTTTTCTGTTTTGTCTCGAAAAAGAACCAGTGGAGAGATGAGGACTTTTTTTTATCACAGCTAGTTGTTGTGATCTGGAATGCACTGCCTGAAAGGATGGTGGAAGCAGATTTAATAGTAACTTTCAAGAGGGAATTGGATAAATGCTTGAAAAGGAAATATTTGCAAGGCTATGGGGAAAAAGCAGGGGAGTGGGACAAATTGAATAGCTCTTTCAGGCACAGTGGGTTGAATGGCTTCCTTCTGTGCTGTATGATTTGCTATCCATTTTGCTACTGCTGAAATAGAATTAAATGTTATTTTTATTAGCATACAAATAAAGCAGATGTTCAGAGCGCCAAACAACATTCTACTCAAACAAAAGTAAAATACAAGCGATGCTGGAAATCTGAAAGTTCTGAGGCAGGATCATCGACCTGAAACTGTTGCTCTCTCCACGAATGCTGCCTGATCTGAGTGTTTCCAGCATTCTGCACTATACCATAGTGTAACTTTTATTTCCAAGTAGCTGGAACGTCACAACGTGATTATCATATTACCATCCCATAATCCTTTACTTCCAACTCGATGTTTTGCTGACAAATCTTTTTTGTCAATTTGTGTTTAGAAAACAATGTGAATCCTGACTTTAAATAATCACAATCTCAGCTGATAATAAAAACTTCTTTTAAGGTAGGTCACCTAGACTCACTACAACTGTGAACAGTATTCGGCTAATAGACCTGGGCTCGTCAGGCTAAATTTTGTTAGCTTTGCGCAGTGGCAGTATCGTAGCCGATGAGGTTTAACCGAGGCGCGATTATTGCTTATTGAAAACTTTTCCCAATACCCCGCTATGACGACTTGAAATATAGTCGGCAGTGGCAATTTTTGATAGTCTCTGCGGAGACTACTTTTTTTAAACAAGAATAGAAACAAAATGTTTTAATTAACAGAGTTGATGAAGTTTTTATACAGAATGTCACTTTAACGGCAAGCTAGCCTAAGCATATGTGGGATGTGCCTGCGTTGGTGAACGTAACAGGTTACATTAGGGTGGCCAATCTGGTTTGACATTCGTCCAGATTTGATCGCGTAATGTTTCATCATAGGACATTTAATCACGTGACATTTCCCCACTGTTTGCAAATGTTACTACATTTACTTTAGTTGAGTGTCTTAATATCCATCGCCCAGCCCCGAACTAAATGTTTGACTTTTTGTTTTATAGTGAGATGAATAATATAATTTATAAATCAAAGAAAGAACACAAAGATTTGAGGATAAATAATGATTAAATAAAAACTACTTCTCGTATGTTTCTACAGTGTTGACTTCAATGAGAAACACCAAGTAAATACCACTCCCAGTTTGTGTTTCTCACCCTTCCTCCCCCAGTTTGTGTTTCTCGCCCTTCCTCCCCCAGTTTGTGTTTCTCGCCCTTCCTCCCCCAGTTTGTGTTTCTCGCCCTTCCTCCCCCAGTTTGTGTTTCTCGCCCTTCCTCCCCCAGTTTGTGTTTCTCGCCCTTCCTCCCCCAGTTTGTGTTTCTCACCCTTCCTCCCCCAGTTTGTGTTTCTCGACCTTCCTCCCCCAGTTTGTGTTTCTCACCCTGATGCGCTATCAATTACTCATAAAAGACTGAGAGTTAGAAGAGTAACTAAAGGCTTTTATTAACAACAGAATGGAGGTCTGCCTCGAGTGGTCGACCGGTCCAGGATACAAGGGCTGGGGAGCAGTCACCTTTATACTAGGACCTGTGGGAGGAGTCAGCCGAGGCATGTCCAGGCATGTACACAGTGGAATACAAACAGGACAAACAGGAATACAAACAGTGGTTTACCACATTCACCCCTTGTTTAAAATTGAGTCCGGCGGGGTGAAGTGTATTAAAAGTTAGTGTATTGGAGTCTCTCCGGAGGTCTTGTCTGCCGCTGTGATCGGCGTGGCGACGGCAGGGGTAGTGAAGCTTCCGGCGTCGAGTCCAGCGTAGGCTGTGGCACAGGCGTGTCGTCCTCGTAGATGTCGAGCGGGTCGCGGGGCCCAGGCCTGCCGTCTGCTGGGGCTGGATATCGGATCGTGGGGGGGGGTGGTAGTGGGTAGTGGGTTACTGTGGTCCCCGAGGGTGCAAGGTCTCTTATGGAGACTGTGTCCTCCCGCCCGTCCGGGTATGCGATGTAAGCATACTGGGGGTTGGCGTGGAGGAGGTCGACCCTCTCGACCAGGGGGTCCGTTTTATGGGTCCTCACGTGTCTTCTCAGTAGGACCGGCCCTGGGGACGTCAGCCATGGCGGTAGCGACGTCCCTGATGTGGACTTCCTTGGGAAGACAAACATTTTCTCATGAGGGGTGGCGTTAGTGGCAGTGCAGAGCAGTGACCGAATAGAGTGGAGCGCATCGGGGAGCACATCCTGCCAGCGGGAGGTTGGAAGGCCCCTAGACTTTAAGGCTAGCAGGACGGCCTTCCAAACTGTCGCATTTTCTCTTTCCACCTGTCCGTTCCCCCGGGGGTTGTAACTGGTGGTCCTGCTTGTGGCAATACCCCTAGTTAGCAGGTACTGACGGAGTTCGTCGCTCATAAACGATGAGCCCCGGTCGCTATGGATATAGCTGGGGAAGCCGAACAGGGTGAAGAGGTTGTTCAGACATTTAATGACTGTGGCACTGGTCATGTCCGGGCAGGGGAAGGCGAACGGGAAACGGGAGTACTCATCAATAATATTGAGGAAGTACACATTGCGGTCGGAGGAGGGGAGAGGCCCTTTAAAATCAACGCTCAGGCGCTCGAAGGGGCGAGTGGCTTTTATCAGGTGGGCCCTGTCTGGTCTATAAAAGTGTGGTTTGCACTCAGCGCAGACTTGGCAGTTCCTGGTCATGGTCCTGACCTCCTCAATAGAGTAAGGCAGGTTGCGGGCCTTGATGAGGTGGAAGAATCTGGTGACCCCCGGGTGGCAGAGGTCATTGTGGAGGACCCGTAGTCTATCGATCTGCGCGCTGGCGCAGGTGCCACGCGATAGCGCATCCGGGGGTTCATTTAGCTTCCCGGGCCGGTACAAGATCTCGTAGTTGTAGGTGGAAAGTTCGATTCTCCACCTCAAGATCTTGTCATTTTTGATTTTGCCCCTCTGCTTGTTGTTAAACATAAAAGCAACTGAACGCTGGTCAGTGAGCAGGGTAAATCGTTTTCCGGCCAGGTAGTGCCTCCAATGACGCACAGCCTCCACAATCGCCTGGGCCTCCTTCTCAACAGCGGAGTGTCTGGTCTCCGGGCCTTGGAGGGTTCGTGAAAAGAAGGCCACGGGTCTCCCCGCCTGATTGAGGGTAGCGGCCAGGGCAAAGTCAGACGCGTCGCTTTCCACCTGGAAGGGGATGGATTCGTCCACTGCGTGCATGGTGGCTTTGGCAATGTCCTCCTTGATACGGTGGAAGGCTAAGCGGGCCTCTGCCGTCAAGGGAAAAGAGGTGGACTTGATCAGCGGACGGGCCTTGTCCGCATAGTAGGGGACCCACTGGGCGTAATAGGAGAAAAACCCTAGGCACCTCTTCAGGGCCTTGAGGCAGTGGGGCAGTGGAAGTTCCATAAGGGGACGCATCCGGTCGGGGTCGGGGCCGATGACTCCGTGTTCCACAACACAGCCAAGGATGGCGAGGCGGTTTGTGCGGAATATGCACTTCTCCTTGTTATATGTCAGGTTTAGGAGTTGGGCGGTGCGGAGGAATTTTTCGAGGTTTGCGTCATGGTCCTGCAAGTCACGGCCGCAGATGGTCACATTGTCCAGATATGGGAAAGTGGCCTGCAACGCATTTTGATCTACCATCCGGTCCATCTCCCTTTGGAAGATGGAGACCCCGTTGGTGACGCCAAAGGGAACCCTAAGGAAGTGATAGAGGCGGCCGTTTGCCTCAAAGGCAGTGTACTGGCGGTCCTCAGGGCGGATGGGGAGCTGGTGGTACGCTGATTTCAGGTCAATGGTCGAGAAGACGCGGTACTGCGCGATCTGGTTGACCATATCAGCTATACGGGGGAGTGGGTAGGCGTCCAGCAGGGTGTAGCGATTTATTGTCTGGCTGTAGTCGATGACCAGGCGCTGCTTCTCGCTGGTCTTAACGACCACAACCTGGGCTCGCCAGGGGCTGGTGCTGCCCTCAATAATCCCTTCTTTCAGGAGCCGCTCCACTTCGGTTTTAATGAAAACCCTGTCCCCGGCACTGTATCGCCTGCTCTTTGTGGCGATGGGCTTACAGTCGGGGGTGAGGTTAGCAAACAGTGGTGGGGGGGTGACTCCCTGGTGCGCGGCGGGCAATTTGGAAGCTGCTGGCTGCGGACTGTGAGTGGGGGTAGGGGTCCACCGTACGCCATCGTAACACTTTTAAGGTGGCACTGAAAATCTAACCCCAGCAGGACGGCAGCGCAGAGGTCAGGCAGGACCAGAAGTTTAAACTAATCGTACACGGTCCCATCTACTACGAGTGTCACCACGCAGTAGCCGCCGATGTCCGATGACTGGGACTCGGAGGCCATAGAAATCCGCTGTTGCGCAGGCAGGACTGGGAGAGAGCAACGCCGCACCGTGTCGGGGTGGATGAAGCTCTCCGTGCTCCCAGAGTCAAAAAGGCAGATTGTATCGTGACCATTTACCTTAATGTCCATTGTGGAACTGGCCAGTTGGTGCGGTCTCGCTTGGTCCAGTGTAACGGATGCCAGCGTAGGGGTCGGTGTGTCGCTGCGGGTATCAGATGAGGCGGTGTCGGGGGCCTGCTGCGTCCCGGCTGTCGTCCAAGATGCGGCGCCCATGATCCCCATGTGGCTGGAGGCGTCCAAAATGGCTGCTGTACCGGTGATTCGCACACGGCCGGGGAGGTCCAAAATGGCGGCCCGCATGGCCCACACGTGGCGCTGCTGGGGTTCGGGGTGGCTTTGGCCCTGCAGACGCTAGCGTAGTGTCCCTTCTTCCCGCAGCCCGAGCAGATCGCGTTTATCGCCGGGCAGCGCGCTCTGGGGTGTTTTGCCTGGCCACAGAAGTAGCATTTCTGGCCTTGGGGCACTGCTGTCTGGCCTTGGGACACTGCTGCGGTAGTTGGGCCGTTGTTGGGGTGTGGCTGGGGTGGCACGGCGCTATGAGGCAGTCCTACCGTGTCCCAGGCTGTCATTCCCCGCGGCGTCCACGGTGCAGAGGAGTAGGCATCCATGCCCTGGTAGGCTGCATCCAACGATAGTGCGAGTTCAGAGGCCTTGTTGAGGTCGAGGTTGCTCTGCTCCAACAGTCGCTGTCATGTGTAATTGGATCTGTGGCCCGCTACAAAAGCGTCCCGGATAAGTTCCTCTGTGTACACGGCGGCCTTTACATCCTTACAACCACAGGCCCGGCCAAGCACAGACAGTGCCTGAAGGTATTCCACGGTCGATTCCCCAGGTTGTTGTTTACGACTCCCCAGGAGGTGCCTGGCGTACACTTCGTTCACTGGGCGCGTGTACTGGTCCTTGAGGAGCTTGATAGCATCCGCGTACGAGGTCGCGTCTTGGATGACCGAGTACACTCGGTGGTTCACTTTGGAGGTCAGGACATCCAGTTTGTCCTCGTCCGATTTGATTGCTTCGGAGGCGGTCAGGAATTTTTCGAAACACTTAAGCCAGTGAGTAAACTTGGTGGATGAGTCCGCCTCCCGATGATCTAAGTCCAGGCATGCTGGTGTGAGGATCTTCTCCATTATAAAAATGTTGTTAATAAAATTGATGCGCTATCAATTACTCATAAAAGACTGAGAGTTAGAAGAGTAACTAAAGGCTTTTATTAACAACAGAATGGAGGTCTGCCTCGAGTGGTCGACCGGTCCAGGATACAAGGGCTGGGGAGCAGTCACCTTTATACTAGGACCTGTGGGAGGAGTCAGCCAAGGCATGTCCAGGCATGTACACAGTGGAATACAAACAGGACAAACAGGAATACAAACAGTGGTTTACCACACACCCTTCCTCCCCCAGTTTGTGTTTCTTGCCCTTCCTCCCCCAGTTTGTGTTTCTTGCCCTTCCTCCCCCAGTTTGTGTTTCTTGCCCTTCCTCCCCCAGTTTGTGTTTCTCTCCCTACCTCCCCCAGTTTGTGTTTTTTCTCTCTCTGTCTCCCCCAGTTGCTTTCTCAGGACTCACGGAGTTTCCAGGTGATTTTCGTTGGCCCTGATGTCGCTATCCTCATAACCGGTAACGCAGTGGTATTGTGAATAGCTGGGAGACCAGAAGGGCTCAGACATTACCTTTATAAAGCACTGGTTAGGCCACAACTGGAGTATTGCGTCCAGTTCTGGTCACCACACTTTAGGAAGGATGTGAAGGCCCTTGAGAGGATGCAGAGGAGATGGGGAATATTAGCTACAAGGACAGGTTGGAGAAGCTAGATTTGTTTTCATTAGAGCAAAGGGGGTTGAGGGGTGATTTGATAGAGGTGTACAAGATTATGACGGGTTTGGAGAGGCTAGACGAGGAAAGGCTGTTCCCACTAGTTGATGTTACAAGGACTAGGGGACACAGATTTAAGGTTTTGGGCAAGAGATACAGGGGGAACGTGAGGAAAAACTTTTTTACGCAGCAAATGGTGAGGACCTGGAACTCGCTGCTGACAGAAGTGGTGGAAGTGGAGACACTCAATGTTTTCAAGGGGAGACTGGATAGGCACTTGGGGAAATAAACTTGCAGGGCTTCGGGGATAGAGCGGGGGGATGGGACTGATGACCGCTCCACAGAGATGGATTTGATGGGCCGAATGGCCTCCGTCTGTGTCGTTATGAATCTAGGACTCTATGACAATGTGGTTTGGTTGTGAGCCTCGACAGCCTGGGTACTGTGCATGCGTGAACCATGCATACAAGGGCTGTTTTTCCCGAGTGGCCCATTCTGGTAGAATCCCGCCCAAAGCGGGAGAGTTGGAAACCCTAAGTTACATAGATAGGGAAGGATGCCATGATGTCTTGAAATCTGGAACGCTCGCCCCCAAAAAGCTGTTGAGGTGAGATCAACTAAAAATTTCAAATAAGATGGATAGATTTTTGTTAGGCAAGGGTATTAAGGGTTACGGAACCAAGGCGGGTAGATGGAGTTAAGAATCAGATCAGCCAGGATCTAATTGAATGGCAGAACAAACTCAAGGGGCTGAATGGCCTACTCCTGTTCCTATGAAATATAGTCAGCAATGGCACTTCTTGTCAGTCTCTGACTTATAAGCAACAACAACATAGAATTTACAGCATAGAAACAGGCAATTCAGCCAACAGGTCTTTGCAGCGTTTATACTCCATACGAGGCTCCTCCCACCTTACGTCATCTCATGCAACAGCATATCCTTCTATTCCTTTCTCCGCCATAAAAACATAAGAATTAGGAGCAGGAGTAGACCATACGGCCCTTCGAGCCTGCTCCACCATTCAGTAAGATCATGGCTGATCTTATACCTCAACTCCACTTTCCCGCCCGATCCCCATATCCCTTGATTCCCCTAGAGTCCAAAAATCTATCTATCTCAGCCTTGAATATACTCAATGACTCAGCATTCACAGCCCTTTGGAGTAGAGAATTCCAAATATTCACAACCCTCTGAGAGAAGAAATTCCTCCTCATCTCAGTCTTAAATGGCCAGCCCCTTATCCTGAGACTATGCCACCTAGTTTTAGACACTCCAGCCAGGGGAAACAACCTCTCAGCATCTACCCTGTCAGTCCCCCATAGAATTTTAGAGGTTTCAAAGAGACCACCTCTGATTCTTTTAAACTCCAGAGAGTATAGGCCCAATCTGCTCAATCTCTCCTCATAGGACAGCCCTCTCATTCCGGGATCAATCTAATGAACCTTCGTTGCACCACCTTTAAGGCAAGTATGTCCTTCCTCAGATAACGAGACCAAAACTGTGTGGTCTCACCAAAGCCCTGTACAATTGTAGTAAGATTTCCTTATTCTTGTACTCCAACCCCCTTGCAATAAAGCCAACATGCCATTTGCCTTCCTAATTGCTTGCTGTACCTGCATGTACTTATCGAGCTTCCCCTTAATAAATGCATTATTGCTATTTGCTTCAACTACTCCTTGTGTTAGAAAGTTCCAAATTCTAACCACTTTCTGTGTCAAGAAATGTTTCCTGAATTCCTTATTGGATTTATTAGTAGCTATCTTGTATTTATAACCATCAGTTTTGAACTCCTCCGCTAGTGGAAACATCTTCTCTATATTGTCAAATCCCTTCAGAATTTTAAAGAACTCTATCAGGTCACCTTTCAGCCTTCACTTTTCTAGCGAAAGGGGCTGGCTGATAGTTACAACCTCAGTTCTCATATCATCCTTGTAAATTTTTTTGGACCTTCTCCAGTGCTTCTATATGCTTCTATATGCTTGTAATATGGCAACCAGAACTGTGTACAGCGGCCTAACCAAGTTTTTATATAAGTTTAACATAACTTCTCTGCTTTTGAATTCTAGTCTTCTAGAAATTATCCCCAGTGCATAGTTTGCATTTGTATGACTTTGTTAATCTGTGTTGCTACTTTTAGTGATTTGTGAATCTGTACCCCTAGGTTGCTTTGGGCCTCTACCTCATTTAAACTCTTATTTTCTGAGGAGTAGGAGATTCCTCATTCCTGCTACTGAACTACGCCATTTCAAACTTATCCACAATGAAATTAATTTGCCCTTTACATGCCCATTCTGCAAGTTTGTTAATGTCTTGTATTTTGTCACAGTCTTCCTCTGTATTAATGATACCCCCAATTTGATATCATCCACAAATTTTGATATTGTATTTCTGAGTCCCAAGTTCAAATCATTTATGTAAATGATGAACAACGGTGGTCCCAATTCTGATCACTATGGAACACCACTTCCCACTTTCCATCAGTCTGAGTTATTATCTTCAACCAATCTTTTCCGTTTTTTTTGGATGCACGGCCCCTTTAAGGGGCTGCACAGCCCATTCTCGAACTTTAACATTACAAAAGCCGGTCCCGGGCTGCACAGGACTGGCAAAGAGCTACACAACCGCACAGCTTATAGGGAACATTGCCTTTAACCCCTACGCTCTGTTTTCTGTTTTGTCTCGAAAAAGAACCAGTGGAGAGATGAGGACTTTTTTTTATCACAGCTAGTTGTTGTGATCTGGAATGCACTGCCTGAAAGGATGGTGGAAGCAGATTTAATAGTAACTTTCAAGAGGGAATTGGATAAATGCTTGAAAAGGAAATATTTGCAAGGCTATGGGGAAAAAGCAGGGGAGTGGGACAAATTGAATAGCTCTTTCAGGCACAGTGGGTTGAATGGCTTCCTTCTGTGCTGTATGATTTGCTATCCATTTTGCTACTGCTGAAATAGAATTAAATGTTATTTTTATTAGCATACAAATAAAGCAGATGTTCAGAGCGCCAAACAACATTCTACTCAAACAAAAGTAAAATACAAGCGATGCTGGAAATCTGAAAGTTCTGAGGCAGGATCATCGACCTGAAACTGTTGCTCTCTCCACGAATGCTGCCTGATCTGAGTGTTTCCAGCATTCTGCACTATACCATAGTGTAACTTTTATTTCCAAGTAGCTGGAACGTCACAACGTGATTAGCATATTACCATCCCATAATCCTTTACTTCCAACTCGATGTTTTGCTGACAAATCTTTTTTGTCAATTTGTGTTTAGAAAACAATGTGAATCCTGACTTTAAACAATCACAATCTCAGCTGATAATAAAAACTTCTTTTAAGGTAGGTCACCTAGACCCACTACAACTGTGAACAGTATGCGGCTGATAGACCTGGGCTCGTCAGGCTAAATTTTGTTAGCTTTGCGCAGTGGCAGTATCGTAGCCGATGAGGTTTAACCGAGGCGCGATTATTGCTTATTGAAAACTTTTCCCAATACCCCGCTATGACGACTTGAAATATAGTCGGCAGTGGCAATTTTTGATAGTCTCTGCGGAGACTACTTTTTTTAAACAAGAATAGAAACAAAATGTTTTAATTAACAGAGTTGATGAA
Organism: Somniosus microcephalus; assembly: GCF_052327205.1. NCBI lineage: Eukaryota > Metazoa > Chordata > Chondrichthyes > Squaliformes > Somniosidae > Somniosus > Somniosus microcephalus. The sequence goes on along the minus strand of NC_140997.1, from coordinate 177,781,595 downwards.
GTTTTTATACAGAATGTCACTTTAACGGCAAGCTAGCCTAAGCATATGTGGGATGTGCCTGCGTTGGTGAACGTAACAGGTTACATTAGGGTGGCCAATCTGGTTTGACATTCGTCCAGATTTGATCGCGTAATGTTTCATCATAGGACATTTAATCACGTGACATTTCCCCACTGTTTGCAAATGTTGCTACATTTACTTTAGTTGAGTGTCTTAATATCTATCGCCCAGCCCAGAATTAAATGTTTGACTTTTTGTTTTATAGTGAGATGAATAACATAATTTATAAATCAAAGAAAGAACACAAAGATTTGAGGATAATGATTAAATAAAAACTACTTCTCGTATGTTTCTACAGTGTTGACTTCAATGAGAAACACCAAGTAAATACCACTACCAGTTTGTGTTTCTCGCCCTTCCTCCCCCAGTTTGTGTTTCTCGCCCTTCCTCCCCCAGTTTGTGTTTCTCACCCTTCCTCCCCCAGTTTGTGTTTTTCGCCCTTCCTCCCCCAGTTTGTGTTTCTCACCCTTCCTCCCCCAGTTTGTGTTTCTTGCCCTTCCTCCCCCAGTTTGTGTTTCTCGCCCTACCTCCCCCAGTTTGTGTTTTTTCTCTCTCTGTCTCCCCCAGTTGCTTTCTCAGGACTCACGGAGTTTCCAGGTGATTTTCGTTGGCCCTGATGTCGCTATCCTCATAACCGGTAAGACAGTGGTATTGTGAATAGCTGGGAGACCAGAAGGCCTCAGACATTTCCTTTATAAAGCACTGGTTAGGCCACAACTGGAGTATTGCGTCCAGTTCTGGTCACCACACTTTAGGAAGGATGTGAAGGCCCTTGAGAGGATGCAGAGGAGATGGGGAATATTAGCTACAAGGACAGGTTGGAGAAGCTAGATTTGTTTTCATTAGAGCAAAGGGGGTTGAGGGGTGATTTGATAGAGGTGTACAAGATTATGACGGGTTTGGAGAGGCTAGACGAGGAAAGGCTGTTCCCACTAGTTGATGTTACAAGGACTAGGGGACACAGATTTAAGGTTTTGGGCAAGAGATACAGGGGGAACGTGAGGAAAAACTTTTTTACGCAGCAAGTGGTGAGGACCTGGAACTCGCTGCTGACAGAAGTGGTGGAAGTGGAGACACTCAATGTTTTCAAGGGGAGACTGGATAGGCACTTGGGGAAATAAACTTGCAGGGCTTCGGGGATAGAGCGGGGGGATGGGACTGATGACCGCTCCACAGAGATGGATTTGATGGGCCGAATGGCCTCCGTCTGTGTCGTTATGAATCTAGGACTCTATGACAATGTGGTTTGGTTGCGAGCCTCGACAGCCTGGGTACTGTGCATGCGTGAACCATGCATACAAGGGCTGTTTTTCCCGAGTGGCCCATTCTGGTAGAATCCCGCCCAAAGCGGGAGAGTTGGAAACCCTAAGTTACATAGATAGGGAAGGATGCCATGATGTCTTGAAATCTGGAACGCTCGCCCCCAAAAAGCTGTTGAGGTGAGATCAACTGAAAATTTCAAATAAGATGGATAGATTTTTGTTAGGCAAGGGTATTAAGGGTTACGGAACCAAGGCGGGTAGATGGAGTTAAGAATCAGATCAGCCAGGATCTAATTGAATGGCAGAACAAACTCAAGGGGCTGAATGGCCTACTCCTGTTCCTATGAAATATAGTCAGCAATGGCACTTCTTGTCAGTCTCTGACTTATAAGCAACAACAACATAGAATTTACAGCATAGAAACAGGCAATTCAGCGAACAGGTCTTTGCAGCGTTTATACTCCATACGAGGCTCCTCCCACCTTACGTCATCTCATGCAACAGCATATCCTTCTATTCCTTTCTCCGCCATAAAAACATAAGAATTAGGAGCAGGAGTAGACCATACGGCCCTTCGAGCCTGCTCCACCATTCAGTAAGATCATGGCTGATCTTATACCTCAACTCCACTTTCCCGCCCGATCCCCATATCCCTTGATTCCCCTAGAGTCCAAAAATCTATCTATCTCAGCCTTGAATATACTCAATGACTCAGCATTCACAGCCCTTTGGAGTAGAGAATTCCAAATATTCACAACCCTCTGAGAGAAGAAATTCCTCCTCATCTCAGTCTTAAATGGCCAGCCCCTTATCCTGAGACTATGCCACCTAGTTTTAGACACTCCAGCCAGGGGAAACAACCTCTCAGCATCTACCCTGTCAGTCCCCCATAGAATTTTAGAGGTTTCAAAGAGACCACCTCTGATTCTTTTAAACTCCAGAGAGTATAGGCCCAATCTGCTCAATCTCTCCTCATAGGACAGCCCTCTCATTCCGGGATCAATCTAATGAACCTTCGTTGCACCACCTTTAAGGCAAGTATGTCCTTCCTCAGATAACGAGACCAAAACTGTGTGGTCTCACCAAAGCCCTGTACAATTGTAGTAAGATTTCCTTATTCTTGTACTCCAACCCCCTTGCAATAAAGCCAACATGCCATTTGCCTTCCTAATTGCTTGCTGTACCTGCATGTACTTATCGAGCTTCCCCTTAATAAATGCATTATTGCTATTTGCTTCAACTACTCCTTGTGTTAGAAAGTTCCAAATTCTAACCACTTTCTGTGTCAAGAAATGTTTCCTGAATTCCTTATTGGATTTATTAGTAGCTATCTTGTATTTATAACCATCAGTTTTGAACTCCTCCGCTAGTGGAAACATCTTCTCTATATTGTCAAATCCCTTCAGAATTTTAAAGAACTCTATCAGGTCACCTTTCAGCCTTCACTTTTCTAGCGAAAGGGGCTGGCTGATAGTTACAACCTCAGTTCTCATATCATCCTTGTAAATTTTTTTGGACCTTCTCCAGTGCTTCTATATGCTTCTATATGCTTGTAATATGGCAACCAGAACTGTGTACAGCGGCCTAACCAAGTTTTTATATAAGTTTAACATAACTTCTCTGCTTTTGAATTCTAGTCTTCTAGAAATTATCCCCAGTGCATAGTTTGCATTTGTATGACTTTGTTAATCTGTGTTGCTACTTTTAGTGATTTGTGAATCTGTACCCCTAGGTTGCTTTGGGCCTCTACCTCATTTAAACTCTTATTTTCTGAGGAGTAGGAGATTCCTCATTCCTGCTACTGAACTACGCCATTTCAAACTTATCCACAATGAAATTAATTTGCCCTTTACATGCCCATTCTGCAAGTTTGTTAATGTCTTGTATTTTGTCACAGTCTTCCTCTGTATTAATGATACCCCCAATTTGATATCATCCACAAATTTTGATATTGTATTTCTGAGTCCCAAGTTCAAATCATTTATGTAAATGATGAACAACGGTGGTCCCAATTCTGATCACTATGGAACACCACTTCCCACTTTCCATCAGTCTGAGTTATTATCTTCAACCAATCTTTTCCGTTTTTTTTGGATGCACGGCCCCTTTAAGGGGCTGCACAGCCCATTCTCGAACTTTAACATTACAAAAGCCGGTCCCGGGCTGCACAGGACTGGCAAAGAGCTACACAACCGCACAGCTTATAGGGAACATTGCCTTTAACCCCTACGCTCTGTTTTCTGTTTTGTCTCGAAAAAGAACCAGTGGAGAGATGAGGACTTTTTTTTATCACAGCTAGTTGTTGTGATCTGGAATGCACTGCCTGAAAGGATGGTGGAAGCAGATTTAATAGTAACTTTCAAGAGGGAATTGGATAAATGCTTGAAAAGGAAATATTTGCAAGGCTATGGGGAAAAAGCAGGGGAGTGGGACAAATTGAATAGCTCTTTCAGGCACAGTGGGTTGAATGGCTTCCTTCTGTGCTGTATGATTTGCTATCCATTTTGCTACTGCTGAAATAGAATTAAATGTTATTTTTATTAGCATACAAATAAAGCAGATGTTCAGAGCGCCAAACAACATTCTACTCAAACAAAAGTAAAATACAAGCGATGCTGGAAATCTGAAAGTTCTGAGGCAGGATCATCGACCTGAAACTGTTGCTCTCTCCACGAATGCTGCCTGATCTGAGTGTTTCCAGCATTCTGCACTATACCATAGTGTAACTTTTATTTCCAAGTAGCTGGAACGTCACAACGTGATTAGCATATTACCATCCCATAATCCTTTACTTCCAACTCGATGTTTTGCTGACAAATCTTTTTTGTCAATTTGTGTTTAGAAAACAATGTGAATCCTGACTTTAAACAATCACAATCTCAGCTGATAATAAAAACTTCTTTTAAGGTAGGTCACCTAGACCCACTACAACTGTGAACAGTATGCGGCTGATAGACCTGGGCTCGTCAGGCTAAATTTTGTTAGCTTTGCGCAGTGGCAGTATCGTAGCCGATGAGGTTTAACCGAGGCGCGATTATTGCTTATTGAAAACTTTTCCCAATACCCCGCTATGACGACTTGAAATATAGTCGGCAGTGGCAATTTTTGATAGTCTCTGCGGAGACTACTTTTTTTAAACAAGAATAGAAACAAAATGTTTTAATTAACAGAGTTGATGAAGTTTTTATACAGAATGTCACTTTAACGGCAAGCTAGCCTAAGCATATGTGGGATGTGCCTGCGTTGGTGAACGTAACAGGTTACATTAGGGTGGCCAATCTGGTTTGACATTCGTCCAGATTTGATCGCGTAATGTTTCATCATAGGACATTTAATCACGTGACATTTCCCCACTGTTTGCAAATGTTGCTACATTTACTTTAGTTGAGTGTCTTAATATCTATCGCCCAGCCCAGAATTAAATGTTTGACTTTTTGTTTTATAGTGAGATGAATAACATAATTTATAAATCAAAGAAAGAACACAAAGATTTGAGGATAATGATTAAATAAAAACTACTTCTCGTATGTTTCTACAGTGTTGACTTCAATGAGAAACACCAAGTAAATACCACTACCAGTTTGTGTTTCTCGCCCTTCCTCCCCCAGTTTGTGTTTCTCGCCCTTCCTCCCCCAGTTTGTGTTTCTCACCCTTCCTCCCCCAGTTTGTGTTTTTCGCCCTTCCTCCCCCAGTTTGTGTTTCTCACCCTTCCTCCCCCAGTTTGTGTTTCTTGCCCTTCCTCCCCCAGTTTGTGTTTCTCGCCCTACCTCCCCCAGTTTGTGTTTTTTCTCTCTCTGTCTCCCCCAGTTGCTTTCTCAGGACTCACGGAGTTTCCAGGTGATTTTCGTTGGCCCTGATGTCGCTATCCTCATAACCGGTAAGACAGTGGTATTGTGAATAGCTGGGAGACCAGAAGGCCTCAGACATTTCCTTTATAAAGCACTGGTTAGGCCACAACTGGAGTATTGCGTCCAGTTCTGGTCACCACACTTTAGGAAGGATGTGAAGGCCCTTGAGAGGATGCAGAGGAGATGGGGAATATTAGCTACAAGGACAGGTTGGAGAAGCTAGATTTGTTTTCATTAGAGCAAAGGGGGTTGAGGGGTGATTTGATAGAGGTGTACAAGATTATGACGGGTTTGGAGAGGCTAGACGAGGAAAGGCTGTTCCCACTAGTTGATGTTACAAGGACTAGGGGACACAGATTTAAGGTTTTGGGCAAGAGATACAGGGGGAACGTGAGGAAAAACTTTTTTACGCAGCAAGTGGTGAGGACCTGGAACTCGCTGCTGACAGAAGTGGTGGAAGTGGAGACACTCAATGTTTTCAAGGGGAGACTGGATAGGCACTTGGGGAAATAAACTTGCAGGGCTTCGGGGATAGAGCGGGGGGATGGGACTGATGACCGCTCCACAGAGATGGATTTGATGGGCCGAATGGCCTCCGTCTGTGTCGTTATGAATCTAGGACTCTATGACAATGTGGTTTGGTTGTGAGCCTCGACAGCCTGGGTACTGTGCATGCGTGAACCATGCATACAAGGGCTGTTTTTCCCGAGTGGCCCATTCTGGTAGAATCCCGCCCAAAGCGGGAGAGTTGGAAACCCTAAGTTACATAGATAGGGAAGGATGCCATGATGTCTTGAAATCTGGAACGCTCGCCCCCAAAAAGCTGTTGAGGTGAGATCAACTGAAAATTTCAAATAAGATGGATAGATTTTTGTTAGGCAAGGGTATTAAGGGTTACGGAACCAAGGCGGGTAGATGGAGTTAAGAATCAGATCAGCCAGGATCTAATTGAATGGCAGAACAAGCTCAAGGGGCTGAATGGCCTACTCCTGTTCCTATGAAATATAGTCAGCAATGGCACTTTTTGTCAGTCTCTGACTTATAAGCAACAACAACATAGAATTTACAGCATAGAAACAGGCAATTCAGCGAACAGGTCTTTGCAGCGTTTATACTCCATACGAGGCTCCTCCCACCTTACGTCATCTCATGCAACAGCATATCCTTCTATTCCTTTCTCCGCCATAAAAACATAAGAATTAGGAGCAGGAGTAGACCATACGGCCCTTCGAGCCTGCTCCACCATTCAGTAAGATCATGGCTGATCTTATACCTCAACTCCACTTTCCCACCCGATCCCCATATCCCTTGATTCCCCTAGAGTCCAAAAATCTATCTATCTCAGCCTTGAATATACTCAATGACTCAGCATTCACAGCCCTTTGGAGTAGAGAATTCCAAATATTCACAACCCTCTGAGAGAAGAAATTCCTCCTCATCTCAGTCTTAAATGGCCAGCCCCTTATCCTGAGACTATGCCACCTAGTTTTAGACACTCCAGCCAGTGGAAACAACCTCTCAGCATCTACCCTGTCAGTCCCCCATAGAATTTTAGAGGTTTCAAAGAGACCACCTCTGATTCTTTTAAACTCCAGAGAGTATAGGCCCAATCTGCTCAATCTCTCCTCATAGGACAGCCCTCTCATTCCGGGATCAATCTAATGAACCTTCGTTGCACCACCTTTAAGGCAAGTATGTCCTTCCTCAGATAACGAGACCAAAACTGTGTGGTCTCACCAAAGCCCTGTACAATTGTATTAAGATTCCTTATTCTTGTACTCCAACCCCCTTGCAATAAAGCCAACATGCCATTTGCCTTCCTAATTGCTTGCTGTACCTGCATGTACTTATCGAGCTTCCCCTTAATAAATGCATTATTGCTATTTGCTTCAACTACTCCTTGTGTTAGAAAGTTCCAAATTCTAATCACTTTCTGTGTCAAGAAATGTTTCCTGAATTCCTTATTGGATTTATTAGTAGCTATCTTGTATTTATAACCATCAGTTTTGGACTCCTCCGCTAGTGGAAACATCTCTATATTGTCAAATCCCTTCAGAATTTTAAAGAACTCTATCAGGTCACCTTTCAGCCTTCACTTTTCTAGCAAAAGGGGTTGGCTGATAGTTACAACCTCAGTTCTCATATCATCCTTGTAAATTTTTTTGGACCTTCTCCAGTGCTTCTATATGCTTCTATATGCTTGTAATATGGCAACCAGAACTGTGTACAGTGGCCTAACCAAGTTTTTATATAAGTTTAACATAACTTCTCTGCTTTTGAATTCTATTCTTCTAGAAATTATCCCCAGTGCATAGTTTGCATTTGTATGGCTTTGTTAACCTGTGTTGCTACTTTTAGTGATTTGTGAATCTGTACCCCTAGGTTGCTTTGGGCCTCTACCTCATTTAAACTCTTATTTTCTGAGGAGTAGGAGATTCTTTATTCCTGCTACTGAACTACGCCATTTCAAACTTATCCACAATGAAATTAATTTGCCCTTTACATGCCCATTCTGCAAGTTTGTTAATGTCTTGTATTTTGTCACAGTCTTCCTCTGTATTAATGATACCCCCAATTTGATATCATCCACAAATTTTGATATTGTATTTCTGAGTCCCAAGTTCAAATCATTTATGTAAATGATGAACAACGGTGGTCCCAATTCTGATCACTATGGAACACCACTTCCCACTTTCCATCAGTCTGAGTTATTATCTTCAACCAATCTTTCCCGTTTTTTTTGGATGCACGGCCCCTTTAAGGGGCTGCACAGCCCATTCTCGAACTTTAACATTACAAAAGCCGGTCCCGGGCTGCACAGGACTGGCAAAGAGCTACACAACCGCACAGCTTATAGGGAACATTGCCTTTAACCCCTACGCTCTGTTTTCTGTTTTGTCTCGAAAAAGAACCAGTGGAGAGATGAGGACTTTTTTTTATCACAGCTAGTTGTTGTGATCTGGAATGCACTGCCTGAAAGGATGGTGGAAGCAGATTTAATAGTAACTTTCAAGAGGGAATTGGATAAATGCTTGAAAAGGAAATATTTGCAAGGCTATGGGGAAAAAGCAGGGGAGTGGGACAAATTGAATAGCTCTTTCAGGCACAGTGGGTTGAATGGCTTCCTTCTGTGCTGTATGATTTGCTATCCATTTTGCTACTGCTGAAATAGAATTAAATGTTATTTTTATTAGCATACAAATAAAGCAGATGTTCAGAGCGCCAAACAACATTCTACTCAAACAAAAGTAAAATACAAGCGATGCTGGAAATCTGAAAGTTCTGAGGCAGGATCATCGACCTGAAACTGTTGCTCTCTCCACGAATGCTGCCTGATCTGAGTGTTTCCAGCATTCTGCACTATACCATAGTGTAACTTTTATTTCCAAGTAGCTGGAACGTCACAACGTGATTATCATATTACCATCCCATAATCCTTTACTTCCAACTCGATGTTTTGCTGACAAATCTTTTTTGTCAATTTGTGTTTAGAAAACAATGTGAATCCTGACTTTAAATAATCACAATCTCAGCTGATAATAAAAACTTCTTTTAAGGTAGGTCACCTAGACTCACTACAACTGTGAACAGTATTCGGCTGATAGACCTGGGCTCGTCAGGCTAAATTTTGTTAGCTTTGCGCAGTGGCAGTATCGTAGCCGATGAGGTTTAACCGAGGCGCGATTATTGCTTATTGAAAACTTTTCCCAATACCCCGCTATGACGACTTGAAATATAGTCGGCAGTGGCAATTTTTGATAGTCTCTGCGGAGACTACTTTTTTTAAACAAGAATAGAAACAAAATATCTTAATAATAAACAAAATTGATGACGTTTTTATACCGAATTTCACTTCAAAGGCAAGTTAGCCTAAGCATATGTGGGATGTACCTGCGTTGGTGAACGTAACAGGTTACATTAGGGTGGCCAATTTGGTTTGACGTATTCGTCCAGATTTGATGGCGTAATTGTTCATCGTAGGACATTTAATCACGTGACATTTCCCCACTGTTTGCAAATGTTACTACATTTACTTTAGTTGAGTGTCTTAATATCGCCCAGCCCCGAATTAAATATTTGACTTTTTGTTTTATAGTGAGATGAATAACATAATTTATAAATCAAAGAAAGAACACAAAGATTTGAGGATAAATAATGATTAAATAAAAACTACTTCTCGTATGTTTCTACAGTGTCGACTTCAATGAGAAACACCAAGTAAATACCACTCCCAGTTTGTGTTTCTCACCCTTCCTCCCCCAGTTTGTGTTTCTTGCCCTTCCTCCCCCAGTTTGTGTTTCTCGCCCTTCCCCAGTTTGTGTTTCTCGCCCTTCCTCCCCCAGTTTGTGTTTCTTGCCCTTCCTCCCCCAGTTTGTGTTTCTCGCCCTTCCTCCCCCAGTTTGTGTTTTTTCTCTCTCTGTCTCCCCCAGTTGCTTTCTCAGGACTCACGGAGTTTCCAGGTGATTTTCATTGGCCCTGATGTCGCTATCCTCATAACCGGTAAGACAGTGGTATTGTGAATAGCTGGGAGACCAGAAGGCCTCAGACATTACCTTTATAAAGCACTGGTTAGGCCACAACTGGAGTATTGCGTCCAGTTCTGGTCACCACACTTTAGGAAGGATGTGAAGGCCCTTGAGAGGATGCAGAGGAGATGGGGAATATTAGCTACAAGGACAGGTTGGAGAAGCTAGATTTGTTTTCATTAGAGCAAAGGGGGTTGAGGGGTGATTTGATAGAGGTGTACAAGATTATGACGGGTTTGGTGAGGCTAGACGAGGAAAGGCTGTTCCCACTAGTTGATGTTACAAGGACTAGGGGACACAGATTTAAGGTTTTGGGCATGAGATACAGGGGGAACGTGAGGAAAAACTTTTTTACGCAGCAAGTGGTGAGGACCTGGAACTCGCTGCTGACAGAAGTGGTGGAAGTGGAGACACTCAATGTTTTCAAGGGGAGACTGGATAGGCTCTTGGGGAAGTAAACTTGCAGGGCTTCGGGGATAGAGCGGGGGGATGGGACTGATGACCGCTCCACAGAGATGGATTTGATGGGCCGAATGGCCTCCGTCTGTGTCGTTATGAATCTAGGACTCTATGACAATGTGGTTTGGTTGCGAGCCTCGACAGCCTGGGTACTGTGCATGCGTGAACCATGCATACAAGGGCTGTTTTTCCCGAGTGGCCCATTCTGGTAGAATCCCGCCCAAAGCGGGAGAGTTGGAAACCCTAAGTTACATAGATAGGGAAGGATGCCATGATGTCTTGAAATCTGGAATGCTCGCCCCCAAAAAGCTGTTGAGGTGAGATCAACTGAACATTTCAAATAAGATGGATAGATTTTTGTTAGGCAAGGGTATTAAGGGTTACGGAACCAAGGCGGGTAGATGGAGTTAAGAATCAGATCAGCCAGGATCTAATTGAATGGCAGAACAAGCTCAAGGGGCTGAATGGCCTACTCCTGTTCCTATGAAATATAGTCAGCAATGGCACTTTTTGTCAGTCTCTGACTTATAAGCAACAACAACATAGAATTTACAGCATAGAAACAGGCAATTCAGCCAACAGGTCTTTGCAGCGTTTATACTCCATACGAGGCTCCTCCCACCTTACGTCATCTCATGCAACAGCATATCCTTCTATTCCTTTCTCCGCCATAAAAACATAAGAATTAGGAGCAGGAGTAGACCATATGGCCCTTCGAGCCTGCTCCACCATTCAGTAAGATCATGGCTGATCTTATACCTCAACTCCACTTTCCCGCCCGATCCCCATATCCCTTGATTCCCCTAGAGTCCAAAAATCTATCTATCTCAGCCTTGAATATACTCAATGACTCAGCATTCACAGCCCTTTGGAGTAGAGAATTCCAAATATTCACAACCCTCTGAGAGAAGAAATTCCTCCTCATCTCAGTCTTAAATGGCCAGCCCCTTATCCTGAGACTATGCCACCTAGTTTTAGACACTCCAGCCAGGGGAAGCAACCTCTCAGCATCTACCCTGTCAGTCCCCCATAGAATTTTAGAGGTTTCAAAGAGACCACCTCTGATTCTTTTAAACTCCAGAGAGTATAGGCCCAATCTGCTCAATCTCTCCTCATAGGACAGCCCTCTCATTCCGGGATCAATCTAATGAACCTTCGTTGCACCACCTTTAAGGCAAGTATGTCCTTCCTCAGATAACGAGACCAAAACTGTGTGGTCTCACCAAAGCCCTGTACAATTGTAGTAAGATTTCCTTATTCTTGTACTCCAACCCCCTTGCAATAAAGCCAACATGCCATTTGCCTTCCTAATTGCTTGCTGTACCTGCATGTACTTATCGAGCTTCCCCTTAATAAATGCATTATTGCTATTTGCTTCAACTACTCCTTGTGTTAGAAAGTTCCAAATTCTAACCACTTTCTGTGTCAAGAAATGTTTCCTGAATTCCTTATTGGATTTATTAGTAGCTATCTTGTATTTATAACCATCAGTTTTGGACTCCTCTGCTAGTGGAAACATCTCTATATTGTCAAATCCATTCAGAATTTTAAAGAACTCTATCAGGTCACCTTTCAGCCTTCACTTTTCTAGCGAAAGGGGTTGGCTGATAGTTACAACCTCAGTTCTCATATCATCCTTGTAAATTTTCTTGGACCTTCTCCAGTGCTTCTATATGCTTCTATATGCTTGTAATATGGCAACCAGAACTGTGTACAGTGGCCTAACCAAGTTTTTATATAAGTTTAACATAACTTCTCTGCTTTTGAATTCTATTCTTCTAGAAATTATCCCCAGTGCATAGTTTGCATTTGTATGGCTTTGTTAACCTGTGTTGCTACTTTTAGTGATTTGTGAATCTGTACCCCTAGGTTGCTTTGGGCCTCTACCTCATTTAAACTCTTATTTTCTGAGGAGTAGGAGATTCCTTATTCCTGCTACTGAACTACGCCATTTCAAACTTATCCACAATGAAATTAATTTGCCCTTTACATGCCCATTCTGCAAGTTTGTTAATGTCTTGTATTTTGTCACAGTCTTCCTCTGTATTAATGATACCCCCAATTTGATATCATCCACAAATTTTGATATTGTATTTCTGAGTCCCAAGTTCAAATCATTTATGTAAATGATGAACAACGGTGGTCCCAATTCTGATCACTATGGAACACCACTTCCCACTTTCCATCAGTCTGAGTTATTATCTTCAACCAATCTTTCCCGTTTTTTTTGGATGCACGGCCCCTTTAAGGGGCTGCACAGCCCATTCTCGAACTTTAACATGACAAAGGCCGGTCCCGGGCTGCAGAGGACTGGCAAAGAGCTACACAACCGCACAGCTTATAGGGAACATTGCCTTTAACCCCTACGCTCTGTTTTCTGTTTTGTCTAGAAAAAGAACCAGTGGAGAGATGAGGACTTTTTTTTATCACAGCTAGTTGTTGTGATCTGGAATGCACTGCCTGAAAGGATGGTGGAAGCAGATTTAATAGTAACTTTCAAGAGGGAATTGGATAAATGCTTGAAAAGGAAATATTTGCAAGGCTATGGGGAAAAAGCAGGGGAGTGGGACAAATTGAATAGCTCTTTCAGGCACAGTGGGTTGAATGGCTTCCTTCTGTGCTGTATGATTTGCTATCCATTTTGCTACTGCTGAAATAGAATTAAATGTTATTTTTATTAGCATACAAATAAAGCAGATGTTCAGAGCGCCAAACAACATTCTACTCAAACAAAAGTAAAATACAAGCGATGCTGGAAATCTGAAAGTTCTGAGGCAGGATCATCGACCTGAAACTGTTGCTCTCTCCACGAATGCTGCCTGATCTGAGTGTTTCCAGCATTCTGCACTATACCATAGTGTAACTTTTATTTCCAAGTAGCTGGAACGTCACAACATGATTAGCATATTACCATCCCATAATCCTTTACTTCCAACTCGATGTTTTGCTGACAAATCTTTTTTGTCAATTTGTGTTTAGAAAACAATGTGAATCCTGACTTTAAATAATCACAATCTCAGCTGATAATAAAAACTTCTTTTAAGGTAGGTCACCTAGACCCACTACAACTGTGAACAGTATTCGGCTGATAGACCTGGGCTCGTCGGGTTAATTTTGTTAGCTTTGCGCAGTGGCAGTATCGTAGCCGATGAGGTTTAACCGAGGCGCGATTATTGCTTATTGAAAACTTTTCCCAATACCCCGCTATGACGACTTGAAATATAGTCGGCAGTGGCAATTTTTGATAGTCTCTGCGGAGACTACTTTTTTTAAACAAGAATAGAAACAAAATATCTTAATTAACAGAGTTGATGAAGTTTTTATACAGAATGTCACTTTAACGGCAAGCTAGCCTAAGCATATGTGGGATGTGCCTGCGTTGGTGAACGTAACAGGTTACATTAGGGTGGCCAATCTGGTTTGACATTCGTCCAGATTTGATCGCGTAATGTTTCATCATAGGACATTTAATCACGTGACATTTCCCCACTGTTTGCAAATGTTGCTACATTTACTTTAGTTGAGTGTCTTAATATCTATCGCCCAGCCCCGAACTAAATGTTTGACTTTTTGTTTTATAGTGAGATGAATAATATAATTTATAAATCAAAGAAAGAACACAAAGATTTGAGGATAAATAATGATTAAATAAAAACTACTTCTCGTATGTTTCTACAGTGTTGACTTCAATGAGAAACACCAAGTAAATACCACTCCCAGTTTGTGTTTCTCACCCTTCCTCCCCCAGTTTGTGTTTCTCGCCCTTCCTCCCCCAGTTTGTGTTTCTCGCCCTTCCTCCCCCAGTTTGTGTTTCTCGCCCTTCCTCCCCCAGTTTGTGTTTCTCGCCCTTCCTCCCCCAGTTTGTGTTTCTCGCCCTTCCTCCCCCAGTTTGTGTTTCTCGCCCTTCCTCCCCCAGTTTGTGTTTCTCACCCTTCCTCCCCCAGTTTGTGTTTCTTGCCCTTCCTCCCCCAGTTTGTGTTTCTTGCCCTTCCTCCCCCAGTTTGTGTTTCTTGCCCTTCCTCCCCCAGTTTGTGTTTCTCTCCCTACCTCCCCCAGTTTGTGTTTTTTCTCTCTCTGTCTCCCCCAGTTGCTTTCTCAGGACTCACGGAGTTTCCAGGTGATTTTCATTGGCCCTGATGTCGCTATCCTCATAACCGGTAAGACAGTGGTATTGTGAATAGCTGGGAGACCAGAAGGGCTCAGACATTACCTTTATAAAGCACTGGTTAGGCCACAACTGGAGTATTGCGTCCAGTTCTGGTCACCACACTTTAGGAAGGATGTGAAGGCCCTTGAGAGGATGCAGAGGAGATGGGGACTATTAGCTACAAGGACAGGTTGGAGAAGCTAGATTTGTTTTCATTAGAGCAAAGGGGGTTGAGGGGTGATTTGATAGAGGTGTACAAGATTATGACGGGTTTGGAGAGGCTAGACGAGGAAAGGCTGTTCCCACTAGTTGATGTTACAAGGACTAGGGGACACAGATTTAAGGTTTTGGGCAAGAGATACAGGGGGAACGTGAGGAAAAACTTTTTTACGCAGCAAGTGGTGAGGACCTGGAACTCGCTGCTGACAGAAGTGGTGGAAGTGGAGACACTCAATGTTTTCAAGGGGAGACTGGATAGGCACTTGGGGAAATAAACTTGCAGGGCTTCGGGGATAGAGCGGGGGGATGGGACTGATGACCGCTCCACAGAGATGGATTTGATGGGCCGAATGGCCTCCGTCTGTGTCGTTATGAATCTAGGACTCTATGACAATGTGGTTTGGTTGCGAGCCTCGACAGCCTGGGTACTGTGCATGCGTGAACCATGCATACAAGGGCTGTTTTTCCCGAGTGGCCCATTCTGGTAGAATCCCGCCCAAAGCGGGAGAGTTGGAAACCCTAAGTTACATAGATAGGGAAGGATGCCATGATGTCTTGAAATCTGGAATGCTCGCCCCCAAAAAGCTGTTGAGGTGAGATCAACTGAAAATTTCAAATAAGATGGATAGATTTTTGTTAGGCAAGGGTATTAAGGGTTACGGAACCAAGGCGGGTAGATGGAGTTAAGAATCAGATCAGCCAGGATCTAATTGAATGGCAGAACAAGCTCAAGGGGCTGAATGGCCTACTCCTGTTCCTATGAAATATAGTCAGCAATGGCACTTCTTGTCAGCCTCTGACTTATAAGCAACAACAACATAGAATTTACAGCATAGAAACAGGCAATTCAGCCAACAGGTCTTTGCAGCGTTTATACTCCATACGAGGCTCCTCCCACCTTACGTCATCTCATGCAACAGCATATCCTTCTATTCCTTTCTCCGCCATAAAAACATAAGAATTAGGAGCAGGAGTAGACCATACGGCCCTTCGAGCCTGCTCCACCATTCAGTAAGATCATGGCTGATCTTATACCTCAACTCCACTTTCCCGCCCGATCCCCATATCCCTTGATTCCCCTAGAGTCCAAAAATCTATCTATCTCAGCCTTGAATATACTCAATGACTCAGCATTCACAGCCCTTTGGAGTAGAGAATTCCAAATATTCACAACCCTCTGAGAGAAGAAATTCCTCCTCATCTCAGTCTTAAATGGCCAGCCCCTTATCCTGAGACTATGCCACCTAGTTTTAGACACTCCAGCCAGGGGAAGCAACCTCTCAGCATCTACCCTGTCAGTCCCCCATAGAATTTTAGAGGTTTCAAAGAGACCACCTCTGATTCTTTTAAACTCCAGAGAGTATAGGCCCAATCTGCTCAATCTCTCCTCATAGGACAGCCCTCTCATTCCGGGATCAATCTAATGAACCTTCGTTGCACCACCTTTAAGGCAAGTATGTCCTTCCTCAGATAACGAGACCAAAACTGTGTGGTCTCACCAAAGCCCTGTACAATTGTAGTAAGATTTCCTTATTCTTGTACTCCAACCCCCTTGCAATAAAGCCAACATGCCATTTGCCTTCCTAATTGCTTGCTGTACCTGCATGTACTTATCGAGCTTCCCCTTAATAAATGCATTATTGCTATTTGCCTCAACTACTCCTTGTGTTAGAAAGTTCCAAATTCTAACCACTTTCTGTGTCAAGAAATGTTTCCTGAATTCCTTATTGGATTTATTAGTAGCTATCTTGTATTTATAACCATCAGTTTTGGACTCCTCCGCTAGTGGAAACATCTTCTCTATATTGTCAAATCCCTTCAGAATTTTAAAGAACTCTATCAGGTCACCTTTCAGCCTTCACTTTTCTAGCGAAAGGGGTTGGCTGATAGTTACAACCTCAGTTCTCATATCATCCTTGTAAATTTTTTTGGACCTTCTCCAGTGCTTCTATATGCTTCTATATGCTTGTAATATGGCAACCAGAACTGTGTACAGTGGCCTAACCAAGTTTTTATATAAGTTTAACATAACTTCTCTGCTTTTGAATTCTATTCTTCTAGAAATTATCCCCAGTGCATAGTTTGCATTTGTATGACTTTGTTAATCTGTGTTGCTACTTTTAGTGATTTGTGAATCTGTACCCCTAGGTTGCTTTGGGCCTCTACCTCATTTAAACTCTTATTTTCTGAGGAGTAGGAGATTCCTCATTCCTGCTACTGAACTACGCCATTTCAAACTTATCCACAATGACATTAATTTGCCCTTTACATGCCCATTCTGCAAGTTTGTTAATGTCTTGTATTTTGTCACAGTCTTCCTCTGTATTAATGATACCCCCAATTTGATATCATCCACAAATTTTGATATTGTATTTCTGAGTCCCAAGTTCAAATCATTTATGTAAATGATGAACAACGGTGGTCCCAATTCTGATCACTATGGAACACCACTTCCCACTTTCCATCAGTCTGAGTTATTATCTTCAACCAATCTTTCCCGTTTTTTTTGGATGCACGGCCCCTTTAAGGGGCTGCACAGCCCATTCTCGAACTTTAACATTACAAAAGCCGGTCCCGGGCTGCACAGGACTGGCAAAGAGCTACACAACCGCACAGCTTATAGGGAACGTTGCCTTTAACCCCTACGCTCTGTTTTCTGTTTTGTCTAGAAAAAGAACCAGTGGAGAGATGAGGACTTTTTTTTATCACAGCTAGTTGTTGTGATCTGGAATGCACTGCCTGAAAGGATGGTGGAAGCAGATTTAATAGTAACTTTCAAGAGGGAATTGGATAAATGCTTGAAAAGGAAATATTTGCAAGGCTATGGGGAAAAAGCAGGGGAGTGGGACAAATTGAATAGCTCTTTCAGGCACAGTGGGTTGAATGGCTTCCTTCTGTGCTGTATGATTTGCTATCCATTTTGCTACTGCTGAAATAGAATTAAATGTTATTTTTATTAGCATACAAATAAAGCAGATGTTCAGAGCGCCAAACAACATTCTACTCAAACAAAAGTAAAATACAAGCGATGCTGGAAATCTGAAAGTTCTGAGGCAGGATCATCGACCTGAAACTGTTGCTCTCTCCACGAATGCTGCCTGATCTGAGTGTTTCCAGCATTCTGCACTATACCATAGTGTAACTTTTATTTCCAAGTAGCTGGAACGTCACAACGTGATTAGCATATTACCATCCCATAATCCTTTACTTCCAACTCGATGTTTTGCTGACAAATCTTTTTTGTCAATTTGTGTTTAGAAAACAATGTGAATCCTGACTTTAAATAATCACAATCTCAGCTGATAATAAAAACTTCTTTTAAGGTAGGTCACCTAGACCCACTACAACTGTGAACAGTATGCGGCTGATAGACCTGGGCTCG
Organism: Somniosus microcephalus; assembly: GCF_052327205.1. Taxonomy (NCBI): domain Eukaryota; kingdom Metazoa; phylum Chordata; class Chondrichthyes; order Squaliformes; family Somniosidae; genus Somniosus; species Somniosus microcephalus. The sequence goes on along the minus strand of NC_140997.1, from coordinate 177,763,692 downwards.
TCAGGCTAAATTTTGTTAGCTTTGCGCAGTGGCAGTATCGTAGCCGATGAGGTTTAACCGAGGCGCGATTATTGCTTATTGAAAACTTTTCCCAATACCCCGCTATGACGACTTGAAATATAGTCGGCAATGGCAATTTTTGACAGTCTCTGCGGAGACTGACTTTACAATGAAAAACAGTTGTGAAATTCGAATTGAAGTAGTTTTTTTAGTAAGCTATAAGTTCAATGAATGTTCCGCAAATACTTATCATCAAAGATATATATTTAAGCGGTTACGCGAATTTAAACCGATTCTAATTACGCATGAAAGAATTCGCTGAAGTATTGCATTAGCTGTCAAACTAGGTTAGCAATGGTCAACATAAAAAATAATAGTAATCTTTAATTATCAAAAACCTTGCGCCCTCTGTTGGTACCTGCAAACTTTATAAACCAAGTCTAATCTTGAGTTTGTTATAATCATACTTCCTGCTATTCGTCATGGCAGGATCATTTTCGCTCTTGAATTTATTTCACTTTATTTTATTCTTGTTTCAATAAAGCAGAATTTTATTGCCGAAGGAAATTGTGCTGTTTGGACTATTACTTTTTCCTGTATTACACAGGATTTCATTGTCGGTGTGGATCATCTGTCAAGTCAGAACTTGACAGATCGCATATTCGGGATTTACCGCATGCAGAAATCCCGAACTTGCTGTCCATTTCAAAGGCAGTATGACGGAGTACAACGTCATACTGACCGCAAATTCTGGCCCACTTAGTTTTTTATCTGACCTTGTTAAAAAAAAAGTGATACAAAAGCAAAATACTGCAGATGCTGGAAATCTGAAATAAAAATAGAAAATGCTGGAAATACTCATCACGAAGGCTCATTGACCTGAAACGTTAACTCTGTTTCTCTCTCCACAGATGCTGCCTGAGCTGTATTCCCTGTAATTTTGTTTGGCACCACGCGACCTATTTAAGGGGCTGCGCGGGCCATTCAAAATAACGCACACACGTGATTTTTGCATTGAAGAACCATCTAGCTGGCTGGGTGGGTTCCCTAGAGCGCTGCACGGTGCTCAGCCACACAGCTTAAAGGGAACATTGTTGCTGAGTATTTCCAGCTTTTTCTGTTTTTACTTGTTAAAGAAAGAATTGAAATGAAGATATTTTATTGGTACATTTATGTGGTAACTTAATTACGAGTGTTCAAAGCTGCTTGCTGTAATTCCCAAACGGCAGGTGGTTTAGCATCACATTTTGAGGGTGGAGTTGGATGACCAAATTTATAAATTCCTACAGGGACTTTTTGTTATATTTGCCATTTTTCTCGGTGTTGGTAATGGTGGATGGCTGCACCAGAGCCACTGGGAGTGGAGGAGGTGTGGGGTTGGGGATCCCCTATGCAGACTCATAACACTTCATTGAAGTTCTTAACATGGTTACAACAACAACGTGTGTTTAACATAGTAAAATGTCCCAAGGTGCTTCACAGGAGCATTATCAAACAAAATTTGACATCGAGCCACATAAGGGGATATTAGGGCAGATCAAAGAAGTAGGTTTGAAGGAGCACCTTAAAAGAGGAAAGCGAGGTAGAGCCGCAAAGAGGTTTAGGAAGGGATTTCCAGAGCTTAGGACCTCGGCAGCTGAAGGCAAGGCTGCCAATGGTGGAGCAAAATAAAATTGGGGATGTGCAAGAGGCCGGAATTGGAGGGGCACAGATATCTCGGAGGGTTGTAGGGCTGGAGGATGTTACAGAGATAGGGAGGGGCGAGGCCATAGAGCGATTTGAAAACAAGGATGAGAATTTTAAAAGCGAGGCATTACTTAACCAGAAGCCAATGTAGGTCAGCGATCACAAGGATGATGGGTGAAGTGAATGGGACTTGGTGCAAGTTAGGATATGGGCATCAGAGTTTTGGATGAGCTTAGGTTTATGGAGGGTGGAAGATGTGAGGCCAGCCAGGAGTGCATTGAAATAGTGACATCTAGAGGTAACAAAGGCATAGATGAGGGTTTCAGCAGCAAATGAGCTGTGGCAGAGCCGGAGTCGGGTGATGTTACGGAGGTGGAAATAGGCGGTTTTAGTGATGGTGCGGATATGTGGTCGAATACTCATCTTGGGGTCAAATACGACACCAAGGTTGTGAACAGTCTGGTTCAGCCTCAGGCAGTGGCCAGGGAGAGAGATGGAGTCGGTGACTAGGGAACGAGTTTGTGGCGGGGACCAAAGACAATGGCTTCGGTCTTCCCAATATTTAGTTGGAGGAAATTTCTCCTCATCGACGGATAAACAGCGTGTACAAATCAGAGGGAGTGGAGGGGTAGAGAGAGGTGGTGGTGAGGTAGAGCTGGGTGTCGTCAGTGTACATGTGGAACCTGATATTATATTTTTGGATGATGTCACCAAGCAGCAGCATGTAGATGAGAAATAGGATGGAGCCAAGGATAGATCCTTAGGGACTCCAGAGGTAAAGGAGCAAAAGCGGGAGCAGGAGCAGGAAAAGCAACCATTGCAGGTGATTCTCTGGCTACGACTGGATAGAACCAGGCGAGGGCAGTCCCATCCAGATGGATGATGGAGGGGAGGTGTTGGAGGAGGATGGTTAGGAAGGGAGAAAATAATTGACAAACAAGCAAAACTAAAAGAGGATAAAATCCCAGGTCCGGATGGTATGCACCCAATATATATATATAAAGTTCCATAGAAGAGGAGATAGTGTCAGAGGACTGGCAGACAGTGAATGTTGTTCCTATATATGAAAAGGGAGATTGGACAAAACCTGGGAACTATATATCAGTCAGCCTAACATCGGTGATAGGAAAGATACTGGAATCTATACTAAAAGAAGTGCTATAACAGAATCTATAGACAGAGAATATAATAAAAAATAGTCAGCATTGATTCCATAAGGCTAAGTCATGCTTAATTAACCTGATAGAATTCTTTGAAGAGGTAATGGAAAGATTAGACAAGGGTAATGTAGTAGGTATCATATACTTGGACTTTCAAAAGACCTTCGATAAGATATGACCCGGGTCATGACAATGGTTAGGGCATGGGGAATCAGAGGACAAATAGCTGAATGGATAGCAAATTGGCTAAAATATAGAAAGTAGAGAGTAGGGGTAAAAGGTAGTTATTCAGATTGGAGGAAGGTAGAAAGCAGTGTTCCAAAGGATCAGTGCTGGGACTGTTGAAACGGATTCTTTTGGTCCTCAATCTGGTTCAGTACAAACACTGAGTCGAATACTGGTTGAGTTCAACAGTTTTTATTCCGTCATCCCGGGAGACTTACTCTGATACAGCACAGTCCTGACTCCAGAAGAGTCCGACAGGTTAAACCAGAGCAAGCAATCTTTCATACAGTGTGCCACATTATTATACTTGCATTTGAGAAGACATTAACACATCGTACAGTCTGCACCAATCCCGAGCTGTACACGTATACATTTAATTTGATTTCCTGGCCTGGCAGTATGAAACAAAGAAGTCACATTTCACTGAATGGTTTATAGTTAAGTAAATATGCTGGTAATGGTTTCACGATCACCTAATCATTATGGTAATGTGTTTGCAATCATGGTAATGTGTTTTCTGATCGCCTATTGTCTGTATAACCTCTGCACTCTGCCCTACACTGTTTCCACCAGCAAGGTGTGACATCGTGGGTGCCAGCCATATTAGCAGCCACAGATCAGTTTAGCTTCTTTTATTTTACTTCCTGCTGCCTTCACAGTTTCTTGAGTTAACATGATCATTTCTTACAATATGCAAGTGACTCAGCGATGTCGACATTTCACCACCATTTTATGCTGACAGGATCCTCCATTTTAGATTGACAGGGTCCTTGGCTATGCGAAGCGAGTTGTTACCATTTTTTTGCATTCTATATCCTCATTCCCCCCTTTTATCATTCCATGATAACCATCTAAGGTACCCAGTGATTCTGGGCTTCATCCTACTGGTCCATCTCTATCTTATTGAGTCTATTATACTCCTCCTCCATTAATTCTTTCTCAACTTGCTCCTTTACCATCTCACTCGCTTCACCCTCTATATTTAGTAATTCAATTTCTTCTTCTGATGATTTCCTTTTTTAATAGTCCATTACAGAAGTCCCATTTAGTCACGTTCCAGGATCCGAAAGCTTTAAGATTCTTGTCTTTGCACTGGAGAATATCTCTTCGGCACAGGTGGACGGTTTTTCCAGGTGTGATTTTCTTACATTTCTTCAGTCGATTGAACGCCCCGCCCGCGAGCAGGATAACACTCAGAAGCAGTAATAAAGTCCTCATCTTGATTCTTGGTGATCAATCAATGCTACTTATTAACTATTAATCTGGAAAACAAAGTGCTTACACAAGATCAAAAGTTAAAAACTTAAAATATTAAAACTTAAAATTAAAAATTAAAATCGTATAATAAGTATAATAAGAGTAGGATTTCAGCAGGCCAGAACAATCCAAACACAACACCAGACCTCGTAAAAGCTGCAGTCACCTCTATCAAGGCCGAGCACGAGTTCTGTAGTCTCCTATCAATGGCTGATCAATCAAAATAAAATTAATGATTGTTCGTAAAATCTATATACTGTACTGATTTACTACTGATTATCTCCCCCCCTTTTGATTGGTTTCTCCAATCAATTTACAGTGGTGGAAATGCACCCATGCGCTTCTTCCCTCGACCTTAGCTGCAGTCGGGGTTGTTAGTAAGACCTGATATGGACCTTCCCACCTTGGATCTAGACTTTTACGAGTCCAGTTCTTAACCATCACATACGAACCTGGTTCAATTTTTAGAGAACCAGATAAGTCAGGAAGTTCACCATATGCAGCACGGACCTGTGAATGCAGCCCGCGCAAAACCTTAGTAAGAGCCAAGACATAGGTCGTCATTTCTTCAGTCATATGGTGAAAATGCACCGTTGTAGGAGCATTTTGGTTCCAGGGAGTCTTGAGTGGTCTACCATAGATAATCTCAGCAGGTGTAAGTCGTGCTTTACCCGCTGGTGTGGTGCGGATCTGAAAGAGAGCCACAGGAAGCAATTTCAACCAAGTGGAGCCGGTTTCGGCTACCAGTTTAGCAAGTTTGTTCCTCAGAGTCTGATTGGTTCTTTCGACAAGTCCTGCAGCCTGTGGTCGATAAGCACAATGCAATTGCTGATGAATGTTCAACTGGGTACAAAGTTCCTTGTTCACTTCGGCAGTGAAGTGAGGACCGTTGTCAGAACTTAACCGAGTTGGAATACCATACGAGGTATGATCTCTCTCAGCAATGCCTTAACAACAGTAGAGGCTTTATTGTCTGTGGTTGGATATGCCTCGATCCATTTACTAAATACATCTACAATGACAAGTACGTATTTGTAACACTGACATCTTTCCAACTCAATGTAGTCCATTTGCAGGGTCTCAAAGGGACCCTCAGGTAAAGGGGTTTTTCCCCATTCGCAAGGCACTCCCTTTCCAGGGTTGTGTTGTTGACAAATCAGGCATCGATCGCTAATGTTCTGTGCTATTGCTTGAAGCCTTGGATGCCACCAAGTACTTAGAAGCAAATCACCCACTGCCCTGGCACCACAATGAGTTGCAAAGTGTACACATTCAATAACCCATAAAGCTAGCTCATCAGACATGCAAGTCTGTTCCGCGGAATAGTCCAGAGTTTTGATAAAGGGTTATATACACATCCCAATTCTCTCCACAAATGCTTATCACTACCAGGAGCGTCCTCCTGCAACTTAATCACCTCTTGGATGGTTGGCATTAGTTTTCCGAGGTAGACTGATTCTTTTTGGAATTTTTAGTCTGCCTCATCATTCGGGGCACAATCATTTGGTGACTCCTAGAAGCATTTTTGGCCGCCTCATCAGCGCGGCGGTTTCCTATATCTACCGGGTTTTGGCCAGTGGTATGGGCAGAGCATTTAATCACAGCTATCTGTTTGGGGAGTAAAAGGGCTTGCAAGAGACCTGAGACTAACTGACGGTGAGAGATCGGGCTGCCCGAAGAGGTTAGAAATCCTCTATTTTTCCACAATTGTCCAAAGTCGTGAACTACTCCAAAGGCATATCTAGAGTCTGTATATACATTAATTCGTAATCCTTCTCCCAAAGTACAAGCTCGTATGAGTGCAAACAGTTCGGCTTGCTGGGCAGAAAAAGGGGATTCAAAGGCTGCTGATTCTAAGGTGACACCTTCCTGATTTACAATTGCATAACCAGAAATTCGTTTTCCCATCTCATCAACTGAAGAACTGCCGTCCGTATACATGGTAATATCGGGATCTGCAATAAGAGTGTCAGACAGATCAGGTCGGACTGAGGTATCATCCTTAATGAGGTTTAAGCAATCATGGCTTGGTTCATCACTCTCGGAGGGCGGATTTGCAAGGAAACTGGCAGGGTTGATAGTGCTACAGTGTTTAAATGCTAGCCGAGGGTTGTTCAGTAAGTATATTTCATACTTATTTTGCCTGGCGGTAGTCAGGTGTTGGGTCTGCAATTGCCCCAATAACGCAGTGACTGAGTGAGAGCTATACACGGTAATGTCCTGCTGAAGTGTCATATTAGCAGCTGACTGTAGACTGTTGTAGATGGCTGTAAGGATCTGGGTGCAATAGGAATGTCCTAAGGCTACCGGATCCAGTTTTGATGAATAATAAGCTACCGGTCGATGCTTATCTCCATGCTTCTGAGTCAGAACTGCTGTTGAGCAATCGTTCATTACTGTGCAATATAACTGGAATGGCCTATCATACAGGGGTCGTCCCAGGGCTGGTGCTTGGACCAGATCCTGTTTTAATTCCTCAAATGCCTGCTGTGCCTCTAGTTCCAGCTCAAACTCTCCCTCTTTAGCCGTGTAGGGAGTCAGATGTTTGGTTAATACTGCAATATTAGGTATCTACTGTCGACAATAATTAACCATTCCCAGCCACTGCCTGACTTGTTTGGCCGTTTTAGGGGTTGGCGTCTCGCATATTGGCTGTATTCTGCTAGTTTCCAAACTGCGGTTTTCGGCTGATAACATAACTCCAAGAAATTTAACTGTCTTCTGAGCCACCAATACTTTCGCTGGAGATACCACATATCCTAATTCTGAGAGATAGTTCAACAACTGAATAGTGTCCTCTCTGTTTACTTAGCTCATCAGGGCTAGCAATGAGAAGGTCATCCACATATTGGATCAGATTGGAGCCACAATTTAATGTCAGTGTCTGTAATTGCTGTTGAAGGCACCGCGAAAACAGGGTAGGTGAATTCACAAAGCCCTGGGGTAATCGAGTCCACGTATACTGCTGACCGTTGTAAGTGAAGGCAAAAAGGTATTGGCTAGTAGTGGCCAATGGCAGGGAGAAAAAGGCGTGCTGGAGATCGACTACCGCAAAAACTGTAGCATCAGCAGGTATCGAGGCCAAGATGTGTGCTGGATTAGGTACTAGCGCATGAAGTGGCTGAACAATCGCATTTATTGCTCGTAAATCCTGCACTAGGCGGAACTGATCAGGCTTACCAGGCTTTGGAACAGCCAGGATGGGTGTATTACAACTGGATTGGCAAGTTACCAAAATTCCCTGCTCCAACAATCCCTTAATGAGTCTGTCTATACTCGGAAGAGCTTGGTGTTTCAAAGGGTATTGTCGTACCGTCAGCAAGGTCACATTTTCCTTCACTGGGATCTCAATGGGTTTTATGCCGGTTAGACCTACATGCGTTGGGTCTTCTGCCCATACCTGTGGGTTCACATACTCCAGTATGTCTTTCCCTACATGACGGTGCACCACAGTCAGGCTAGGCTCAGGGTTTTGGTAAAATTGGACCATCAGACCTCCGGGTAACTGTTGCGGTTGGTGACATTCAGGGTTTGCCTGATCGATCGCTCGTTTTACCATAGGCCCCAAATCTTTGGCATGGAAAGGCTGGTTAACTTCCCGCGTGATATGAGGGGCCACTGTCGAAGGCTGCTTCCACAAGTGTAAGGGAACCTGCACAAACTCTGCTTTTCCCTCAGGTCCAGTTACTACAGCCTTGAGGTAGATTGTCCATTCGGTACCTTCCTGATCTTTAAAATACTCCTCAAGGGTCCTATCCTTTCCACTTCGATCATATGCCAGTGTCACATGATAGGAGGATGCATTGAGGTCGAGCGACCACCATTGAGGTGTAGTCAAAACATAACATTGCCTTTTATTTGCCCAATGTCCTATTGCTATTCCTTCATCACCACAATCAAGTTTGAGTTGGAATGCACATAGTAAGTCTCTGGCCATCAAATTGCAGTCCAAGCCGGTAGTTATTACAAATTGGTGGGTTGCAGATTGATTTTTGTAGGTCACCTGAACTGGTTCTGACATAGCATACTTGGTCATTTGACCTTGGAAGCCTGATAATTCCTGGGTCTTGTTGGATCGGGGAAGTTTAAGGTCCGATTGGGCAGAGGACATGGCGGCTCCAGTGTCTACTAAAAAGGGATACCATTGATCCTGGATTTGCAACATTAATAAGGGTTCTCGGTCCGAATGTAAAGTGCTGACCACTAGATTAGCTAGTCAATTCTGTGGGAATGGATTGTTCTGGGAGAAATTGGTATATCCTCCCCTGCCTCCACTAGGTCCTCCTTTGTTTCCTCTCCATCTTCCCATGCCTCTCCTAGGTGGGTCTCGATAGGCTAAGGATTGGCAGTCTCTGACCCAGTGGCCATCCTCTCCACAGTTATAACACTGCCCTTGTCTTGGACCTTGGTATCCCCGTCCTTGTCCTCTACCCCTTCCTCTACCTCCGTAATTCTGTTGTGGAGGGGCATAGGGTTGGCCGTATGCAGTAGCATCGGGGCCGTTTGGATGAGTGTAATATCCATAATTCTGAGAGTCTACCCGTCCAGGGGTACAGTATTGAGGTTCCATCTGATACCCTGTCCTGCCTATCGTGTGTGGTTGAATTGGGACTTCCTTCACGACATATTCTGTTTTTATTGTCTTCTGGGGTTGGTTCTCCAAACCTTTACTCTCTTTCCAATAATATTTTATGGCTCTAGTAATTTTAGCTGGGCTATTTTCTGCCCAGTTCATATTATTGGTTTTAATTGCGGTTGCTACCGCAGCCGGAAGGCAGTTCGTCAGAATGGCGCAGAATTGGGGTGAATTGGCTCCTCCTTGATAATTGGTGTCCCCCGACTGTCCCTGATAAACCTCACAGAATCTCTCCAAAAATTCCTCAGGTCCCTCATCTTTCTTTGGCTTAGTATCTAGGACATTGGATATGTTAATAGGCTTCTGAAGTGTTTGACTAGCAGCCGTAAGCATGGCTGTTATTCTATCATTGTCATTCCCCATGGCCACATTTAGGGCTGCCAGATTAGCATGTCGCAAGTGAGTTAAGAATCGAGTATGTTCCGAGGGGGTCAGTACTTGTTGGATTAAAGCCCATAAATCTCGGGATTCAGCGTTGTACACTTGAATGGTGGTTCGTAAAAAGTCCACAGACTTTTGAGGCGCTTTGTGGCGATCCGGCGCATTAGTTAGGATAGACATTAATTCATTAGGCTTCCATGGGAAGAATACATCTATGGTGGGGTTAGCTGCGGCATTAGCCTGATCTGGGTTTGGCATCTTTCTCACTGGAAGGCTCCTGGGTGGGTTACCGGAATGATTTTTTGATTCTGACTCATGATCCTCAGGAGGTGATAAATCATCCTCCGAATCGGTAAAGTCACTACATGACTCAGTGTCGCTTTCCTGAGTGGATTTATGTTGAACTAACTGTCTGACTCTTTTCTTATTTCCCCGTTCCTCTTCTTCCTTCTTTTTCTTTTTCTTATCACTCCGGGTAGGAGTATAATTTGGCACAGGGTTTGTCTGTCCTGCCGTTTGTAACCGGGCCCGACTACTTATGGGATCAGTAACGCCTGTGGCACTATCGGGTAAGGTGGTTGGGGGTATTCCTGGAGTGAATGGGGGACTGGTTGCGGAGAGGGTTGCTGGAGGGGTAGTATTAGGCATCGCTAGTGAGGCCGATGTTGGAAGGGAGGGGTAAATATTGATGTACTGGGGTGGCTGAGGAGGTGGCGCATTAGGAGTTCTGTACATCCAATTGTCTAAGTCCTCATCTGTTCCGTCTCCCTCTTTCAACCTAAGGCCAACCATTGAACTACGTAGTTCATTTTTATCCTTTTTATCTGGCGCCTTTTCAGATTTTGACCTTTTCTCATGTGCACATTCTTTCTTAAGTATTTCAATGGGTTTAGGATTTCCTCCTTCGGTTAACTTTATTCCTAATTTAACAGCATTTTCTTGCCAGCTGGCTAATAGGGAACTGTCTTTAATTTCTTGGCAGTACTGTCGCCAGAGTCCAATTAGTTTCTTAGTCTTGCTTCCCATGTTCTTTTCCCAAATCATTTCTTGAGCTTGTTTAACCGTTTCTAAACTTTTGGGACCCCCTAGTGGCCATTGTTCGCTGCCTAATTTTTTATTTAAACTCCCTGAGAGTAGTCTCAATTGTTGGGCTTTATCTGGATATTTGTCACATAATGTTTGTAAGGCACTGCCCTCGTCACTTGTTGTGTCTAGGTAATTACCCATGGTTCTCTTACACTAAGGGCTCCCTTTCAGGATTCGAGTTACGTTTTTAAAAGTGTCTCGTGTATTTCACGGATACCGGCACACAAAACTAAACACCACAATACAATAACTACAATACTTAGACCAAACAAAAACACAGTGAGTCGTCTATATTCATCAAATAGTAATTTTAGCCTCTGTCACCATCTGGTACAGGTATTCTTAGCCTAATTATTCAAATTGTAAATTTAGCCTCTGTCACCGCCTGGTACAGGTATTCTTAAACTCTAATTATTCAACTTATACGACCCTTATCTTGCACTCCCTGAGTACAAGTTGCTTGAGCTCTAGAGTCCCTGACTCTCTTTTTACTTTCTTTCAAGTATTCTTTTTCTCTTTCTCTAAAATCACTACTTATCTACTTTTTAGTCCAATCGGAGCCTGAGCGGACCAAGTGAAATACGAGGCCAGCGCGTTACCCGACTTGGATACTTATTTCCTAAGTTTACACAGTATTCGCCAGATTGACCCAGATCTCGTCGGGACACCACGCAAGAATTAGCCAGTGGCAAAACTTTTATCGGACTTACGGATCAGAGGAAAACCGAGGTGGTAAATTTAAACATACTCACTCCGGGGGCCCATTTCCTCCTCTCACGTCCAAAACTAGTTCGGCTCTTAATTTCGCGAATTCTCGGTGATCGTCCGTTGAGATCCTACTTCTGACACCAAATGTTGAAACGATTCTTTTGGTCCTCAATCTGGTTCAGTACAAACACTGAGTCGAATACTGGTTGAGTTCAACAGTTTTTATTCCGTCATCCCGGGAGACTTACTCTGATACAGCACAGTCCTGACTCCAGAAGAGTCCGACAGGTTAAACCAGAGCAAGCAATCTTTCATACAGTGTGCCACATTATTATACTTGCATTTGAGAAGACATTAACACATCGTACAGTCTGCACCAATCCCAAGCTGTACACGTATACATTTAATTTGATTTCCTGGCCTGGCAGTATGAAACAAAGAAGTCACATTTCACTGAATGGTTTATAGTTAAGTAAATATGCTGGTAATGGTTTCACGATCACCTAATCATTATGGTAATGCATTTGCAATCATGGTAATGTGTTTTCTGATCGCCTATTGTCTGTATAACCTCTGCACTCCGCCCTACACTGTTTCCACCAGCAAGGTGTGACATCGTGGGTGCCAGCCATATTAGCAGCCACAGATCAGTTTAGCTTCTTTTATTTTACTTCCTGCTGCCTTCACAGTTTCTTGAGTTAACATGATCATTTCTTACAATATGCAAGTGACTCAGCGATGTTGACATTTCACCACCATTTTATGCTGACAGGATCCTCCATTTTAGATTGACAGGGTCCTTGGCTATGCGAAGCGAGTTGTTACCATTGTTTTGCATTCTATATCCTCAGGACCACTGTTATTTATAAGTTACATTCATGATTTGGATTTAGGAACAATTAACTCAAAATCAAACTTTGCAGATAATATCAAACTGGCGAGTATAACTAACACTGAGGAAGAATGAAACATAATACAAGACATTAGAAATCTTGCAGACTGGGCAATTACAGTAAATGGCAAATGAACTTTAACATAGATATATGTGAGGTGATGCACTTTGGTAGGAAAAATAGAAACATCACCTACACCTTAGAAAATAAGAAACTGAATGAGGTAGAAGAGCAAAGGGATCTAGGGAATTCTGCCTTCTTGAGCATCCCTGATTATAATCGCTCAACCATCAGTTGCCATGCCTTCAGCTGTCTACCCTAAGCTCTAGAAATCCCTCCCTAAACCTCTCCGCCTCTCTTTTCTCCTTTAAGATGCTCTTTAAAACCTACCTCTTTGACCAAGCTTTTGGTCACATGCCCTAATTTCTCCTTATGTGGCTCAGTGTCAAATTTTTGTCTTATAACACTCCTGTGAAGCACCTTGGGAATTTTACTATGTTAAAGGCACTATATAAATAAAAGTTGTTGTTATAGGTGAACAAATCATTAAAAGCAGCATCACGGATCAGCAAAGCAATTAAAAATACTAACGAAGCACTGGGATTTATTTCTAGGGGCACAGAAATCAAAAGTAGTGATGTTAAGTTAAACTTGTACAGGATCCTGGTCAGGCCGCACTTAGAATACTATGCACTGTTCTGGTGTACATACTATAAAAAGGACATAAGAAGCATTGGAGTATTGTGCACAGTTTTGGTCTCCTTATCTAAGGAAATATATACTTGCCTTGGAGGCGGTGCAACAAAGGTTTCACTAGATTGATTCCCAGGATGAGAGGGCTGTCCTATGATGAGAGATTGTGTAGAATGGGCCTATATCCTCTGGAGTTTAGAAGAATGAGAGGTGATCTCATTGAAACATACAAGATTCTGAAGGGAATTGACAGGGTAGACGTTGAGAGGTTGTTTCCCCTGGCTGGAGTGTCTAGAACTAGGGGGCATAGTCTCAGGATAAGGGGTAGGCCATTTAAGACTGAGATGAGGAGGAATTTCTTCACTCAGAGGGTTGTGAATCTTTGGAATTCTCTGCCCCAGAGGGCTGTGAATGCTGAGTCTTTGAGTATATTCAAGGCTGAGATCGATAGATTTTTGGACTCTAGGGGAATCAAGGGATATGGAGATTGGGCGGGAAAGTGGAGTTGAGGTCGATGATCAGCCATGATCTTATTGAATGGCGGAGCAGGCTCGAGGGGCCATATGGCCTACTCCTGCTCTTATTTCTTATGTTCTTATGTAAAGTGCAAAAAAAGATTTACAAGGATGTTACTGGAACTGAGAGATTACATCTATCGGGAAAGATTGAACAGGTCATAGCTTCTTTTCTTTAGAAAAGCGAGACTTAGAGGACACCTGGTAGCAATCTTTAAAGTTATGAATGGGTTGGACAGGGTAGATGTGGAGAGAATGTTTCCAGTTGTGGAAGAAATCAAAACTAGGGGCCATAAATACAAGACAGTTACTAATAAATCTAATAGGGATATAAGGAGAAACGTCTTTACTTAGAGAGTGGTTAGAATTTGGAACTCACTACCACAGGAAGTGGTTGAGGCAAATAGCTTAGATGCTTTCCAAAGGAAACTAGACAAGTACATGAAAGAAAAGAGAATAGAAAGATATGCTGAAAGGATGAGATGGAATGGGAAGAGACTTCTGTGGAGTATAAACATCAGTACAGACTAGTTGGGCCGAATGGCCTGTTTCTGTACTGTATATTCTATGTAATGGAGTGGTTAACCATGCCAAAGGCTGCAGACAGTTCAAGAAGGCTGAGGTGGGATAGGTTACCATGGCCACAGTCACATAGGATGTCAATTGTGACTTTGAGAAGGGTTGTTTAAGTGCTCCGAGCCACATAAGGAGGTATTAGGACAGGTGATTAAAGCTTGGTCTAAGAGGTAGGTTTTAAGGAGTGTTTTAAAGGAGGAGATAGAAGTAGAAAGACAGAGAGGTTTAGGGAGGGAAGTCCAGAGCTTTGGGCCGAGGAAACTGAAGGCATGGCCAGCAGGAAAGAGACATACATTGATTGCACTGGGTAAAAGAATAGCATATAATTAAAGGATAATAATACTTTAAACAGATGTTAAGAGTGCCAAAACAGCATTTTGCCCACCACTGGTACTTGCATATCAATAGAGTTATTTATTGGCAGCGCAATAGTGTTATTATTATTTTAAAGTAGCCAGAACATTACACAACGATTAACATATTTCCATCCCATAATCCTTTACGTTCATTTCAATGTTTTGCTGACAAAATGCTTTTCTGCCGATTTGTGTTAAGAACACAATATGATTCCTGGTAGAAAAGCAATCCTAGCTGATGATGCAACATTTTTTGAACTTGTGTTAGCTAGACCCACTACAACTGTGAACTGTATGCGGCTGATAGACCACCGCTCGTCAGGGCAAAATATGTTAGCTTTGCGCAGTGGCAGTATCGTAGCCGATGAGGTTTAACCGAGGCGCGATTATTGCTTATTGAAAACTTTTCCCAATACCCCGCTATGACGACTTGAAATATAGTCGGCAATGGCAATTTTTGACAGTCTCTGCGGAGACTGACTTTACAATGAAAAACAGATTTTGAATTATAAGTAGGTAGCCGGCATTTCCCGACCGCTTCAGGAGTTTATATAGACTTACAGCTAGTCTTCAGCAAATAATGCAATTTTAAATAAATAAACCCTTCATAGATGGTAATAATAAGCAGCTGCCAAATTATCGTTTAGCACTACATAGGAAGTAATAGTATCTTTAAATGTTTCATGTATCAGAAATCTTGCGCCCTCTGTTGGTAGCTGCAGCTTTATAAACCAAGTCCAATCTTTAATCGTACTTCCTGCTTACCACGGCAGTATCGTTTTCGACCTTGGAACGAGCTGACTTGGCAATTGCATTACTTGGACATGATCCTGCTTTAGTGTGAGCATCTGAACAGGGAATAGAATGTCAGGCGTGGCTCAGAATGGAAGCAAGCAAGCTCGTTTAGAGTGGCTATGGCCGCCTGTATGGCTGACAGCCGTCCATAGCTACACATTATTTTGTGCTTCTCCTATTCAACCCCATAAACCTAATTTGTATCCATAGCGGGGGAAGATTTAAAGTACAGCTACCAGGCAGTTGCAGCCCTGTTTAAATTGCGTGGCCGCTGTATAGGATAACTTGATTACAGGCACACATAAAGCTCTCTCCTAAAAATTAGAATCGCCAACACTTGACTGAAGACACTTATTAGGCATCTGAGTACTTTGTACACTAGGTTTAACAGTGCACTATGATTCATACACCATGTGGTGTTAAACCAAAGCATATCAGCTTTTCTTCCGTCCCAGCTCTGGATTTATACTGGCAGTGTTGTGTCGCACCAATGCTAAACTTGCAGTGTAAGTGCACCTTTATACAAGACATGTAGAATCATAGGATGATAGAGGCTATTTGCCCCATCGTGTCTGTGCCAACTCTTTTGTAGAGCTACCCAATTAACCCCACTCCTCTGCAATCTTTTTCTCCTTCAAATATTTGTCTGATTCTCTTTTGGATGTTACTATTGAATCTGCTTCCACCACCCTTTCAGGCAATATATTCCAGATCACTAACTCACTATGTAAAAATATGTTTCCTCCTGTCACCTCTGGTTCTTTTGCCAATCACCTTAAATCTGTGTCCTTTGGTTACCGACCCTTCTGCAACCGGAAACAGTATCAAAACTATTCATGATTTTGAACACCTCTATCAAATCTGCTCTAAGGAGAACAGCCCCAACTTCTCCAGTCTCTCTACATAACTGAAGTCCCTCATCCCTGGTACCATTCTAGTAAATCTCTTCTACACCCTCTCCAAAGCCTTGATACCCTTCCTAAGGGGGGCGGGGGGGGGGAGCTAAAGGCGGTCACTATCACTAAGGAAATAGTACTTGGTAAAATAATGGGACTAAAAGACGACAAGTCCCCTGGACCAGATGGCCTGCATCCCAGGGTCTTAAAAGAAGTGGCTGCAGAGATAGTGGATGCATTGGTTGCAATATACCAAAATTCCCTGGACTCTGGAGAGGTCCCAGCGGATTGGAAATCCGCAAATGTAACACCCCTATTTAAGAAAGGAGGAAGACAGAAAGTAGGAAACTATAGATCAGATAGCCTAACATCTGTCATTGGGAACATGCTGGAGTCCTTCGTTAAGGAAGCAGTAGCAGGGCATTTGGAAAATCATAATGCGGTCAAGCAGAGTCAGCATGGTTTTATGAAAGTGAAATCACGTTTAACAAATTTGCTGGAGTTCTTTAAGGATGTAACGAGCAGGATGGACAAAGGTGAGCCAGTGGATGTGGTGTATTTGGATTCCCAGAAGGCATTCGATAAGGTGCTACATAAAAGGTTACTGCATAAGATAAGAGCTCACAGAGTTGGGGGTAATATATTAGCATGTATAGAGAATTGGCTAACTAACAGAAAGCAGAGAGTCGGGATAAATGGGTCATTTTCCGGTTGGCAAACGGTAACTAGTGGGGTGCCACAGGCATTGGTGCTGGGGCCTCCACTATATACAATCTACATTAATGACTTGGATGAAGGGACCGAGTATAATGTAGCCAAGTTTGCAGATGATACAAAGATGGGTGGGAAAGCAAGTTGTGCAGAGGACTCCAAGAATCTGCAAAGGGATATAGACAGGCTAAGTGAGTGGGCAAACATTTGGCAGATGGAGTATAATGCAACGTTATCCACTTTGGCAGGAAAAATAAAAAAAGCAAATTATTTAAAAGATTACAAAATGCTACAGTTCAGAGGGACCTGGGGGTCCTTGTGCACGAAACACAAAAGGTTAGCATGCAGGTACAGCAAGTAATCAAAAAGGCAAATGGAACGTTGACCTTTATTTCAAGGGGGTTGGAGTATAAAAGCAGGGAAGTTCTGCTACAACTGTACAGGGTATTGGTGAGACCACACCTTGAGTATTGCGTACAGTTTTGGTCTCCTTATTTAAGGAAGGATGTACTTGCATTGGAGGCAGTTCAGAGATGATTCACTAGGTTAATTCCAGAGATGAGGGGGTTGACTTATGAGGAAAGGTTGAGCAGGCTGGGCCTATACTCATTGGAATTTAGAAGAATGAGAGGTGATCTTATTGAAACATAAGATAGGGAGGGGGCTCGATAGGGTAGATGCAAAGAGGATGTTTCCCCTTGTGGGGAAACCTAGAACTCGGGGGAATAGCTTCAGAATAAAGGGTTGCCCTTTCAGAACTGAGATAAGGAGGAAATTCTTCTCTCAGAGGGTCGTAAATCTGTGGAATTCTCTGCCGCAGAGCGCTGTGGAGGCTGGGTTATTAATACATTTAAGTTGGAGATAGACAGATTTTTGCAAGATAAGGGAGTGAAGGGTTATGGGGAGCAGGCAGGGAAGAGGTTTTGAGCCCCAGTTCAGCCATGATCTTATTGAATGGTGGAGCAGGCTGGAGGGGCCAAGTGACCTATTCCTGCTCCTATTTCTTAGGTTCTAAAGTGTGGTGCCCAGAATTGAACACAATACTCCAGCTGAGGCCTAACCAGTGTTTTATAAAGGTTTAGCATAACTTTTGTTTTTATACTCTTCCTCTATTAGTCAAGGATCCCTTATGCTTCTTTAACAGCCTTCTCAACTTGTCCCGTCACCTTCAAAGATTTGTGTACATACGCCCCCAAGTGTCTCTGTCCCTGCGCCCCCTTTAAAATTGTACCATTTAGTTTAGTGTCTCATTTTTCCTACCAAAATGTATCACTTCTTACTTCTCTGCATTAAATTTCATCTGCCATGTGTCTGCCCATTTTACCAGTCTGTCTCGGTCCTCCTGAACTCTTGTTACTATCCTCCTCATTGCTTACTACATTCCCAAGTTTCATATGCCTGCATACCCAAGTTCAGGTCATTAATATACATCAGTAAGAGCAGTGGTTCTAATACCGACACCTGGGGAACACCACTGCATACTTCCCTCCCATCTTAAAAAGCAAATGTTCACCACTACTCTCTGCTTTCAATCCCTTTGCCAATTTTGTACCCACACTGTCACTGCCCCTTTAATCCCAGGGGCTTTAATTTTGCTAAAAAAAAGTATATTATATGGTACTTTGTGAAGCACCTTTTGAAAGTCCATATAAATGTCAACCACATTACCATGATCAACCCTCTCCATTACTTCAAAGAACGCTATCAAGTTAGTCAAACACGATTTATGCTTAACAAATCCGTGCTGATGGGAAAGGCATTGGAAATGTGTTAATAAGTGTTGAGGCTCTACCAAATTGTTATGGCTGGCTATGCTGATTCTAAAGTAACTCCGTTTCAGTAAATGGGAATTTAACTGGATGGTAGCTACTCTTGAATGGGCACTCTCTTTGGTAAAGAATAAACATGATAAATCAGTCTAATTTTCTCCACTTGGTTCTGGCCTGTCCAGGATTGGTTCACTAAGGGCTTCCTTTCATTGACAGATGTGGGTAGTTATTCCTATTGGCCCATCCACCACACTGATACCCAAGGGCTGCAGCTGGTTTCTGATTTCCCCCCCCCCCCTTTTTTAAATAATCAGGACAACACCCATGTTACTCAAAAGATTCTGCTTTTGATCTAGGCAAGATCTTGATTCCACCCTCTGGTGGTATAGTTGACTGTTCTTGCTGAACATTGTGTCTTTATGTATAACTGCAGCATCATTACAATGGAAACAATAACTTTCAGCTGTGCATGCTGGACACAACTGCAGAGTGGAGGGGAGGTCAAGGGAAAAGCATACACTTAAGAGTTCCTGCTCTCAATCAGCAGTGATCCTGGTTGGAAAATGCATGTGGGTACTGGGTGTGGACTACAAGCATAAGTGACAACCTTAATAAATTGAGAAAAATAGACAAAGCTAATAGAAACTTTAAACAGGCATTTAATAGTTTTGAGCTCATTGAAAATTCCTAATGTTTAAAGTTCATCCAACTGCCGTAATTGTGAATTTAAAAAACAATTCCAAAATTAAGCACATGTACTGTAACTTAATTTTCTTTGCAATCAAGTATAACACTTTAAAACTCCAGCAATGGCCTTGTGAGTAAAGACACCATAGGGTGTTGCAATAAGTTATATAATCCAGAAGGTCCGATGTTCTATTCCCAGTCTTGGCTGATTGCACTTGCAGCAATTGAGATGCTGCAATTATCCTCAATGCCCCAACTTCTGATTGCTACCCAGTGGCCCCATGCTGCACATTGTGCATGTATGGACATCAGGTGAAGACAAGACTATTCTCAACAGTGATACCCTCCACAGTCAAATAGCATGCCAACACTTGGGGGTCAATTTTCATTGACCCGTGGAGTCAGGATTGGAGGCGGCAGGGGGTTAAAGTCCCAAATTCAGGGGTCCCAACACCATCCTGCCCCCAATCCACCTCCATGTAAGTTTCAAAGGAGGCGGGTACCCGTCCCGCACTGGGACCCGCCTCCCCGAGGCGGGAAAGGATTAGTGCCAATTAACTGCCAGGCAGTTTTTAGCCTAATCCCTATTTTAAAGCTTGAAGTGTGGGATTCCCGATGGCTCCAAACCACGCCAAGTTAGAGGAGTTGGGCTGTCAGGTTGAAGGACTTGGAAGGGTCAAGATGTCGGTGTTCAGGTGAGTGATGGGTGCATGAGTGCAAAGGTGTGTTTAAAGATGATTAAATTACCTGTACTTACCTTTACAGCCTTCCTTCCTCAAGGTTTCGGGAGTCCATCATCTAACCGGCACAGAAAGCAGAATGGCTGCGATCTGTCAAAAGTGACAGCCTGCAGCTTTCTGTGCCGGTGAGATTTCTAACTGAGTCTGTGTAGAAGGACTCAGGTTAGAAGACAGTGTTTGACAGCTTCAAACAGCTGTGAAACACTGATATTTCATTTGTCAAAATGTCAACAGATGAAATTTCAGTCTGTGACATCATCTGTTGCCGGGTGGCCCTTAATTGGCCTGCTGAGCCCACTGGGCGGGCTCAACAAGGTCAATCAAGTTAAAATCGCGTGGATTGGCCGCATCTCGATGGAGGCGGGACTACAACCCCGAAGTTGTAGTCCCGCCTCCTTCCCGACTTCTGAATGAAAATCACCCCCTTACTCTTTAGGCTGACAATGCAGAATGACAATTTGGCATGGTACCAGAATTTTGCCCATATCTGTGAAACTGTACTCTAGCAAGAGCCGGTGGTTAAGAGGAGGAAAAAAAAAACTTCTTGAACATTTACTGCCACGGTTTTAATAAGATGCTTTCCAGTATCAAACAGCTTGATATTCACCATTGCACTGCTTGAATGCAATTATATGTTGCAACACTTCCATGTTGGAATTGCCATTTTGTAAATTCTACTATAAAAAAAGCTGTCCAATACATACCCATAACAGTACTTTTATTTAGCCCCTTCTCTCCAGGTGTATTCTAAAAACATGCTTCCTCTGTATAGTGTCTCATGCTACATACTTTGCCATAATTTTCACTTATATTCCTATGCCCCACTTACTATTTGGTATGCTAAATTATCTCCCTCTGCTATTCCTCTTGGTTCCTTATACCTGTACCCCTACCCCCTTTTTAAAATATTTCTACATTTTTCTCTTCCATTTCAATAGCAACATTCAACACTCCACAAAGTGGGCAAAAATATCACATCCAATTATTTCCTGGTCATCAATATTCCCATAGATCTGCTGTCTTCAGCAGGAGAAAAAGCCCCCAAAACTCTGGATACACTGGAACTTCGACTTCATGGACAAACCCATCCCATTTTTTAACCACTGTTTTTCATGCATGTTACAATGTGAGCAATGCAAGACATTAACCAGAATACACACGTGCTTATTTTAATGTAGACTAATGTACAACCCTAAATAACAGTATTATTGCTCATTTTATTATTAGTCTTCACAACCTCTTGGAGAATCTGTAAAGGGATGAAAGATACTTTACATTTTAGAATCTTTAAAAAAATCATTTTAACAGTTTCTGGTACAGGGCTTCACTCAATGTACTGCACATCACAAGGAAAGAAAAAGTTTTGCTGTAAAGTAACATTCTTGGACAGCATTTAAAAAAATCATTCATAACCAAAAATTGCAACACAACTGGGATTTGTATAACTTTCTATTTTTGAAATACAAGTCTAGTTTCCAGACGAATTAAATATCATGTATAATGGCATTAATCTGGATCAGTGCAAACTTAAGTGACCCAGACATATTTGTTAGAGCTAATATCCCATGTCAATAAATATATAAAACCAAAATCGCATCATCCAGGGAAAAAAATCTTTTGAAAAATTGACAAAAAACATTCTGTACATGTTTTGAAACACATTTGGATTCCTTGCTTTCTTGCTGTAAAACAATCTTAAAAACTCAATACTCAAGAGGTTACAGTGCATGAAAAAGTACAGCAAGTGCCACAGTTGCCTATATACAATGTCATTGCTATTACTTAAAATTGGCGACTTAGCTCATATCCTATTTCAAACATAATATATACAGTACACCGTCAACTATTTGTGGCCTGATGTGATACTAGTAAATATATCCAACTTCAAATCCAAGCCTGTTAGAAAATGACAGTCTAGTACACTGATGATAAACAGATCAATATTTTTCCTAAATTAATTTTTTGTACAATTTGACTGTTCAGATTGTTTGCAAAAATCGGTCAAGTAGTAAAATGGAGTTTGAAAAGCACTGTTTGAGGCGTTGTTATATCAGCCACTGCCAGCTCCTGTCCATTTGTAAGCCCCAACTCTGGAAAATAAAATCATTTCAACTTAAGGTTAAGACTGGATTCTTCACAAGAAATTGAGATCTAAGCATATGCAAATGTTTGCTGGAAAATGATTAGTGTTTCTTACATATTTCCAATGCTGTTTTCCATTAACTCAAATAATTTCTGTCGTACAAAGACTGCAAATACTCCACTGATGATGGTTTGAGAGAACATAAATTTATTATTCAAGATTAAATAAAACACAGTTTAAGTGCCTGTAAAAGATCACTCCAATAGCTCAAGGAACTATCAATTAATTCACCAACTAAAGTAAATCACAGCCTTTATCAGGGCTAGGGAGGGAAAAAATTGTTCAGAATTCCCAAACCATATCAGTATTGAGACCACTTCTGGAAATTGCATGTGGTGGTGTTGGGGACATGATCAACCACAACAGTTGTGCACTTTGCCAACGCTCTGTCTAATCACACACAAAGAGTGGAGTCATAGAGTAATACAGCACGGATAGAGGCCCTTCGGCCCATCGTGTCCGCGCCGGCCATCAAGCCCTGTCTAATCTAATCCCATATTCCAGCATTTGGCCCGTAGCCTTGTATGCTATGGCATTTCAAGTGCACATCCAAATGCTTCTTAAATGTTGTGAGGGTTTCTGCCTCCACAACCCTTTCAGGCAGTGAGTTCCAGACTCCAACCACCCTCTGGGTGAAAAAGTTCTTTCTCAAATCCCCTCTAAACCTCCCGCCCTTTACCTTGAATCTATGCCCCCTAGTTATTGACCCCTCTACTAAGGGAAAAAGCTCCTCAGCATCCATCCTATCTATGCCCCTCATAATTTTGTACACCTCAATCATGTCCCCCCTCAGCCTCCTCAGCTCCAAGGAAAACAAACCCAACCTGCCCAGTCTCTCTTCATAGCTGAAGCGCTCCAGCCCTGGTAACATCCTGGTGAACCTCCTCTGCACCCTCTCTAACGCGATCACATCCTTCCTGTAGTGTGGCGACCAGAACTGCACACAATATTCCAGCTGTGGACTCCTGGCTAAGCTACTAGAGGATGCCTGGAGGCTGCAGTGTTGGGGCAGTCAATAGTGCAATTGCTAAAATAGCACTAGAAAGTGTTCAGGACCAACACCAAGTATACATACACTTTACATAGAAAAGGGCTGACATCGGTTGAGAGAGAAAAGGATCTTGGCATTACAGTTCATAATTCACTAAAGGTTCACTACCAACGCAGAGAAGCCATAGCTGACGCAAATAGGGCATTAGGTTGTATTAACAGGACTATTCAATATAAAACAAAGCATGCCATTTTGTCCTTGTACAAGACCTTGGTTAGACCACATTTAGAATACTATGTCCAGTTTTGGGCCCCTCATATGGGGGGTGATATAGATGCTTTGGAAAAGCTTCAGAGAAGGTCTACACAAATTATTCCTAGCTTAAACAATCTTAATTACTCAGATAGGCTTAAAAAGCTGGGTCTATTCATTTTAAGAGATGTGTAGACTTTGGGGTGATTTGATAGGAGTTATATAGTTGAAGGGCTAGATTTATTCCTATTGATAGACTGGGATCATGTGTTTAAGTTACACAAGGCTAGGTGATTAGGTTAGATGTTAGGCGGTTCTTCTTTTCCCTGAGGCCAGCAGACCGATGGAACAAGTTGCCGACTTGTGCAGCGAGTGCTGATTCTAAAGAAAGCTGGACCAGTTCTTGGCTGGGGCGCAGATCACGTCTTACAAAAAAAGGTAGGTGAAATATCAGGTAATGCAAGCATGGTCAATGTGGTCTCTTGGATTGGTTTCGAATGCTTAAGCGGGTCGGAGAGGAATTTACCACTTCCCCCCCCCCCCCCCAACTGGCCCTGGGGTTTTAAGCTACTTTTCTGCCTCTCCCAGGAGATTACACGGCTGCTGGTGGGTTGGAGGTATTTAATCACGATGCTTCAAGCATTACGATTGAGTGGCAGGCTTCATGAACCAGATGGTCAGCTCCACCCCATCATTTTCGTATGTTTGCAAATCAGCATCAGGCATATTGAAACAGTTTTATCAAAACGCTTTCTCACAAAAGAAAAGCAATCTACTTAATGGGAAAATGTGAGACAGAATTATTTGGCAAAATGGGAAAGATGGAGCAGTCACAATCCGGTTGTTATTTTAGCTCTCAACACCCTCTCCGTTACTGCTCAGTGTGATTGCATTACTGACTGAGATACTCAGTAACACATCAGCTTTTAAAGAGGCTTTAAAAAAAGTAATAATTCTAGATGTTTACTTTTCAGGAAACCAGAAGATTAGTAATAGTAAGCAGCAGGAAATGCCAAGAGCTCAAGACTGGTGTTTGCTATTTAAAATGAACAATTATGAAGGTGTAAGCAAAAGGACTATTAAAAGCACAGAAACATTTTGGCACTTGGGAGAACTTCTTGAAATCCTGAGAATTCTGGCATCTTACACTTACCCTTCAGGGTTTTTGAAAGATTTGGTCTTGTTCTTTCTTCAATTGATGCTACAGTCTGTAAAACCAGATCTGACATTAGCTTTCAATACAGTAACCTCACAAATGTTTTTGTTGTTTAGACACAGATGTATCAAATTATTACAGAATGAAAACTCTTACCTGTAAATAGAGTGTTTTATTTTTTCCATCCAAAGTTGCAGTGATAGCTGGGGACTTCATTTGTCTGTGTAGGACACAGGGCAAAAATTACTGTGTGCATCAACATTGTCGCTCACCCACCCCTTCATTAATGCTAACTGTGGTCAATTAGCCTATATTGTCCTTAATTGCATAGTCATGAAACCTTTTTGTATAGCTTACTTTTTACTCCTGTGCAAGATAATTTTTAAAGAGAACCAATATTGACTGCCCAATTACCAAAGAAAGGTCCTATTCTGGCTAAATTTAGTGATGCGCAGACAAACATTGCAGGCGCGTCTTTGGAGGAAAAGATCGGGGGCTTCCATTTTGCCATACTATTGCAATGTTCTTGTTAATTGCCAAGGCATTCAGATTACACACATCTTGGAGCTGAACAACCAACTATTCTCCTTTGGTTACCTAGAACAGCTTAGAGAGGAGCTCGAGTCAGTAAGACCCCTCCAATATTGAACAGGAGAATGAAAATATTTTCTTCCTTCAGAATCTTCCTGTCACCAGGTTGCGTTCAGGAACTCAAGTGGGCAAAAGCAGCACAAACCTTAATCCTAAATCATAATACAGGAAACTTTTTTTTATCCGGCACCGACATGGTGCCGGTTTATCACAAAGTCCAGATTACAGAGAGGTATAGTTAAAAGGTACGAGAGCCCTGTACACGGCCACAGGTCCAGGCGTCCCTGTTGCATGGCAACAGGTGCAGGAACTCCGGCCACAGACCAAGCATCCCTGTTGCACAGCAACAGGTGCAGGAACCCCGGTTACACGGCCACAGATCCAGGAACGGCCACTAATATGAAGTAAAACCTACCTGAACCTACTCCTGATTTTTGCCGGTTAACAGAGATTTCCGGTTATTTAGGTGCCAGTAAATCGAGAGTTTCCTGTACGACACACCAATGTGCTTGGGACCACATACTAAAACACACAGGAGACCTGCAACAGCAACAGGTAAATGCTTAAAGGAAACTTACAGTGAAGCACTTTGAGTTAAGTAATCTAGGAGCTCTTGAAGTTTTGCAGATGGTGGAAACTGTAGATCTTGAGGTACCTGGCTGCAGGCAGGGCAGTTTTCCTATAAATAAAAACAGCCATACAAAATCAAATGAAAATTTCAGAACATTCCTGCTACCAGTCTGGGTCTTCAGATAGTTAAGAGATTAAAACAAGCATTCCAACAAAATTGACACAGGCGAAGGGATAGGTTAAAATTGGTAAATTGATATGTAGAGATTTAATGAAATCATTAGCTTCCTTTTACACAAATTGGAAAATTTCCTCACCATTGTAGGGCAAAAACTCATCACAGAAGTACATATTACAGGTTTGGTGTGATCAACTAACTGTACTTATAATGAATAACTAGCAAGGGATTGGCAGCTGCTGAAAGTCTCAAAGTAGATTAAATTCCACACCAGAACTTCCCATCGTACAAGCATTTTTTTTTGTACATTTCTACAGCTTTATCCTAACTGTGTTTTTGATGAACAGGTTTCTAAACTTGATTATTAGTTAAGCATTCCAGATTGCTTGCTATTTGGATTTGGACAGTGTTATAATTGAAGAGGTACATCTTAACCATTTTCAAGATTTAAGTCTCACAAGGGAGTGCTCCATGGCCATGGTCAGATAAAAATGTAAAAGGTTTAGTATTCAGGGTTTCAGCACTGCTTTGTGCATTTCTTTCACTAATTATATGCTTCCATCCCATCTCCCTGGGTTCACACTTTGCCTGGGCTACATTGTTGAGCTCGAACCCAAGGTCCCCCTCACCACCTTGCTGTTATTAGGGAGCTAGGATCCTAGGTAGTTCGGACAGATGTGTGGTTTGGGACACAAACATCCAACACAAATTTACATTGGTGCTCCTTTAGCTCAGATAGTTATGCTATTCCAGATATTCACACATTGAAGATGTTATCCTATGCGGTGGCAACACTAAAAGCGGATTTAAAAAAAAATTAAAGTGCAGGGAAAAGAAAACGGTGAGTTTCATGTTACGCCCCTCAATAGTTAAACATTTGTCTCATCACTTCATAAAGTGTCAGGTACTCACCTTACGTTCGGCTTCAAACGTGTAGGTGTAAAGTCCATCTACATCATTGAACACCAAGTAGTTATTCAGAGGAATATATGCACTGAAAAACATAACACTTATTTAAACCTTTATTGAAAACAGACAAGATTATGAAAACCATAATTGATCAATTGTTTAAAAATAAAAATTCACCTTGATGCAATTTTGAATACTTCAGTTGCACATACGGCTAGGGAAGAAAAAGTGCCATTATTTCAAAAATCAATCTTTAATGTATTACCAAATAAGTTCATGTCTTCAATAAGTGACCATAAACAATATTAACAAAATACTGTACAAGTGTTAAGGACTCCCCAACCTAGTTTCTGCCAACATTTTCTCAAAGATGGGCTACAACAAATCCTCAGTCATTTGTCTCCTTAACATTTGGACTTAACAATTTTACAATGATTCAAAAGGGACTTTGCTTTAAGACTTTATTATGGACACTAAATATATTTTAATCTGGTATACATATTGCAGGACTAAACTACATGACAGAGAAGGAGTTAATAATGTATACAGTATTGCTCTCCATGTACACCATGCATTTAATTGACTGGTCCAGTGTGTAACTTCAAGGTTCTACTGTACCAACTGTTGCAAGACAAAAACAGTGTTGCCATCTGTTGTTTTCTCCTGGTATTGCAATAATTCAGATATTCCAGAAGTTCACTATAGAGAATATTCAGTTATTTAAGGATGAATATAAAATTTGTGCTACATGCAATGGAACCCTACAGGATCCAAAGTATGCCAGAGGTGCAAGTGAATCTTTTATAATGGATATATTATGCGACCAATTACACCATGATAATTAATTACCTTTCTGCTATGGAATACTGAATTTAGCAATGACTGCTAAGCACTCGTGACCACTACATCGACTAAAATCCCACAGCTAATTTTAATTTTAAAATAGCATACAACTTGGAACACGTGTCAGAAATAGAATACTGCATATTGTACTGAAATAGACTGTTAGACAGTAAGTTATACATTCCTCCTTCACAAGGAGAATGGACGATCAACAACTCCTTTAGTGGTATCTTCTATTCAAGAGCTAAACAGAACTTAACCTCTGCACTGCTAGTGTAAAATACAATTTATTACAAATGTAAGATTTGTAATTTTAAGTTTTGTAAATATTTATATTGGGAATGATTATAAAATATGGAGAATGCAGTACTGCAACATTGCTTTATGCGAGCTTGCTTTCGTCTCTGTCTGAAGGGATTTGTTTCCCCATGTTGAACATTTTGCAAACAGGAAATTGGTAGTACAATTCAGAGGGGACTGGCTGAAAGTGAAGTTGGTTCCCACACTGCCCTGTCATACCCAAGTCAGAATCCAGCCCAGATTGAGGAGACAACCTAGGTCAGCCAGCTGTAACAATTGTGTGAATAGCTGTCTGCAAGTTGGTGACCAAATGATGTCTCAATAGGAAAGTGATCAGTCCCACACCAGAATAAATTATGCAAACAAGAGACCATGAAATAATGAATCAAGTTTAAGAATAGAAGCCGAGCAGAGAAAAATCTCTATTTTCCATCTCTATTGGATCAGAAGTTTTTGCATTTGCTTGTTGGAAATGCAACGGTTGCAAAACCTACCTTTATTGCTTAAAAATTACTTATGTAGCTGGATTACTGCCAGTTTACTCAGAAGCAATGCTCTGGACTGTATGTAAAACCTCTTAACTCAAATAAAGCAATTGCCCATCCAGTCACACTAAATCCCTAAAAGGATTCATGAAAGACAAACCATTCTGACAATTACAAAACAGAATCTTCAAATGTTTCTGAAGTAACAATAGTAAAATTAAATTGTGTAACTGGTTGGGAGATGCTGTACTTTTCCTGCTTCAATAGATTTTATAATGTTGAGATCAGTTATCTTTAGTTTTAAACCAGACACCCACAAGGTTAATATCTCCAACTTTGCAGACGACACAAAGCTGGGTGGGTGTGTGTGCTGCGAGGAGGATACCGAGAAACTCCAGGATGATTTGGACAGGTTGAGTGATTGGGCAGAAGCGTGGCAGATGTAATATAACGTGGATAAATGCGAGGTTATCCACTTTGGTGTCAAAAACAGAAAGGCAGACTATTATCTGAATGGCAATAGATTGGGAGAAGGGGAAGTGCAACAAGACCTGGGTGTCCTTGTGCACCAGTCGCTGAAGGTAAGCATGCAGGTGCAGCAGGCGGTGAAGAAGGCAAATGGTATGTTGGCCTTCATAGCGAAAGGGTTTGAGTACAGGAGCAAGGATGTCCTGCTGCAGTTGTACAGGGCCTTGGCGAGTCCACACCTTGAGTATTGTGTGCAGTTTTGGTCGCCTTGTCTGAGGAAGGATGTTCTTGCCATGGAAGGAGTTCAGCAAAGATTCACAAGGCTGATCCCTGGGATGGCAGGAATGACGTACGAGGAGAGATTGGGTCGATTGGGCTTATACTCGCTGGAGTTTAGAAGAATGAGGGGATCTCATCGAAACTTATAAAATTCTGACAGGTCTGGACAAACTAGATGCAGGTAGAATGTTCCCGATGGTCGGAGAGTCCAGAACCAGGGGTCATAGTCTAAGGATAAGGGGTAAGCCATTTAGGACAGAGATGAGGAGGAATTTATTCACCCAGAGAGTGGTGAACCTGTGGAATTCTCTACCACAGAAGGCAGTTGAGGCCAAGTCTTTAAATATATTCAAGAAGGAGTTAAATATATTTCTTAGAGCTAAAGGGATCAAGGGATATGGGGAGAAGGCAGGTCCAGGGTACTGAGTTTGGATGATCAGCCATGATCTCATCGAATGGCGGAGCAGGCTCGAGGGGCTGAATGGCCTACTCCTGCTCCTATCTTCTATGTTTCTATGCAAACAGAAATACCTTTTGGCATTCAAAAAACTCAGCTCAAAATGTTACTTAACCACTATCTGTACCTGCAATTACTGCATTGGTAGATGCTACTGCAGGGATAATTCTCTTGACAACACCTGGAACAAATGGCAAAGGTCCCATTAACATGAATTTAGACTTACAGTAATACAAATATGCAAAAATCTCTCCCTATTTTATAGGACTCACCTTGTGTAAGTCTATACGAGATACCAGTAATGTTGAATTGAGCAGCTCGTTCAAGCGATTTCTGAAAGACCCACTGGATATGCTCTGGGTCATCACCATCTAGTGCAACGCCCTCTGTAGGAAAAAGGTGGTACTTAATTTGGGCAATAAAGCATGCTGTACAAGTTCTGGTACTGACAATAAGGGAATCTCAGGTTAAACCACAAGACTGTTCAAGATATTTGTTCATTATTTTTTTGTTCACCAGAATAAGTAAATGCTGGGAACTGGAACACTTCCACTTTTAAGCACACTTTCAGAATCAAGCACTCAATTTATAGCACTGGATACATGCAGAGTAAAGCTCCCACCAAAATGGGCCAACAATGTGCCTCAACTCCAACTTCAAAAGACAATGCCACCTGCACCTGTGAATTCTTCTGCTTCCAATACCAGCTGGCCTCACACCTGAGTGAAGTTACCCATTTTGCTGCAATTACTGCTGAATTAAGGCAGTTATTGCCTCAAACCCATGCTCCACTGGGAACTTAATTACCATTGGTTAAACCAATTTAATTCTGCAACCTTATTGCAAGCAGAAATAAAACAGATTGATCAAGTGTCCAAGAGGTGAAAGCACATTGTGCTAAGCACTGTGCTACCCAGTCTCCAAGCTATTTGCTTCTAAGTAATGAGGAAACACATGAACACTATACACATGCATTCGTCACTATCATGTGATACATGCAGTACTAAGCTCAAGCAAGGTTAGAGGGCGAGGAGATAATTGGATACAGGCAGAAGAGGAGAGAGGGGAAAGGTGGAGGTAGACAGAGGGCAAGGGGAAGAGGAGAGTTGTGATCCATTCATTTACCTTTCCAAGCCTTGGATCTTGGGGAAGGGGGAAAAAATCTAATCCCCCATCTCAGATCCCATTTCTGATCGCAGCTGGCCCGGGCTTTGTGATCCTTCAAATCCACTCTCCAGGTTCCATTTTGGATCGAAGTGGAAAAGGGGAACGTGAGATTCATCCCATTTCTAACTGCTGAATGATTTTGTAGCCCGGGGAAAAGGGGGGGGGGGGGGGGTAATCTCTTATTGTTAAAGCCCCCAAATTCCTTTTGACTGGGTGGGAGAGGCAGCAAGTCAGGGCTCCAGCAAGCCACAATCCAAACAAGGTGCATTGCAAAGTGGAGTGGAGGCATGCAGCAGCTGGAGCTTCGGAGTGGACCAGAATGGGACAAACTTGCTTTCAGTCATGCCAAAGATCAAAGGTCAGATATCACTTAACACAGCCTGAATAGAGTAACAAGCTGGAACATGCCAGACCTGTATAGGATTTCTTCACCTTGGATCAACCCAGAATTGAAATAGAATTTTATTCACTGCTGATCACTATAATGCATACATATTCTTATTTACAACCTTATAATCTTTAAGCATCTTATATTATATAAAACATTGTTAGCTTGTCTGGTTTGTGTAAAGATGCAGTATTTTGCTATTGTGGAGCAA